>NC_053495.1:81904063-82002884 GCF_905171775.1 Rana temporaria | reverse complement strand
TGGAAGCCTGGACGGAAAACGTCGATTCTTTCCTCAAAGGCGTCTCTGAAGAACTAGCCAAGAACTCAGCCACTGCAGAGCTAAAACTGGCGGTCGCATTCCTGGGTGAAGCCTCCGTTGACTTAATCCACCTATTAGCTAGGATTATGCTTTCTTCTGTGACTGCGAAACGGGCCCTCTGGCTACGCCCCTGGGTTGCTGACCCATCATCGAAGCAGAACTGGTGCAAGATTCCCTTCGAAGGGTCAACCCTGTTTGGCAACAAGCTGGATGATGCCATCTCCAAAGTCACGGGTGGCAAGTCTGGTTTCCTTCCTCAGGACAAGCGCCAAACAGGAAGGAAAATGCCTCAATTTCGGCGATACAGCCCGGACCGCGCTAGGGAAGCTCGCGCTTACAGGCCTGGCGGAAACTACAGAAGGAATTGGAGCAGAGGTAGAGGCTCCTACCGCAAACCTACTCCAACTACTCAAGCGTCAACTGGACACGACAAGGGGAAATCTTTTTGAGACAACGCCCGCCCAAGCGGATCGTGTTGGAGCTTGTCTACTCCTTTATCGGCACGTCTGGGCGGCCTCAATCAAGGACTTTTGGGTCATCAAGACCGTGACCTCAGGACACACATGGTCCTTTTCCAGTCCTCCCTGTCCAAAGTTCATCACCCTTCTTCCAGGGTCTCCGGAGCAGAAACGGGTCCTTCTAGACTACATTCACCTCCTGAAGATTCAAGGGGCAGTGGTACACGTCCCAAAAGACGAACAGTTTCTTGGGGTGTACTCCCCTCTCTTCTTAGTGCAAAAGAAGAACGGTACCTGGCGCCCAGTCATAGACTTGACATATTTGAACAAATTTATAACACACAAAAAGTTCAAAATGGAAACTTTATCAACCATCCAACAAGCAATACAGCCGGGCGACTGGATGATTTCTGTGGACCTAAAGGATGCCTATTTCCACGTCCCAGTAGCAGCAGAGCTGCACAAGTTCCTCAGGTTCTATGTCAACCAGGAACATCTTCAGTTCGTATGTCTACCCTTTGGCCTAACAACATCCCCACGGGTCTTCACCAAAGTTCTTTTGGCACTGGTAGCTCTCATCAGGCTGAAGAAGATTCGTCTGTACCATTATCTGGACGATCTCCTGGTCTTGTCCCAAGACAAAACCCTTCTCCTAGCACAGAGGGATCAGGTCATCTCGACCTTGTCCGAATTCGGGTGGCTCCTGAACCTGGCAAAAAGCCACCTAGAGCCAACTCAGTGTCTAACCTATCTAGGGGCTCAATTCGACACGGTAATGAAGACCATCTCTCTACCAGTAGAGAAGATTCCGGTAATTCAAGGGAGGGTTTCCCGGGCCTTGAGTACTCGCCACCTAAGAGCTCATCAATGCTTGAAGATCATTGGGACAATGGTATCCACAACACCAATGGTGAAATGGGCGCTTTGGAGGCTACGTCCCTTCCAATCCGGCTTTCTCAGGCAGTGGAAATCAGGGAGCATGAGTCAGCGGATCCACATTTCAACGTCAATGAGGGGCAGCCTCTTCTGGTGGCTTCAACCGAAGAATCTGCTGAATTGTCACTCCATCGCTCCAGTTTCGTGGGTCACAGTGACGACAGATGCCAGTGGCTCCGGTTGGGGGGCCCTGTGCGGCACAAGCATGGCGCAAGGCAGGTGGGACGCTCGCCTCCACAATCCAGGCTCGAACACCCTGGAGCTTCGAGCGGCCTGGTGTGCCCTACAGTCCTTTTCACAACTGCTGAAAGGAAGGTCAGTAATACTAAGGATGGACAACACCACAGCAGTATCATATGTCAAGAGACAAGGTGGGACTCGGAGCTCATCCCTTCTCCGGGAAGTAGAGCCCATTATGAAATGGGCCCAAGTGAACCTGGTCAACCTGACGGCGGTTTTTATTCCAGGCATTCAGAACTCCCAAGCGGATTTCCTGTCACGAACTCAGGTGGACGTCAACGAATGGCCTCTCCACGATCAGTCCTTCCGTTGGATCTTGTCCCTGGGAGTCAATCCCCAGGTGGATCTCTTTGCTTCTCCGAACAATGCCAAATTGAAAAAATTCTACACAAGGGGTTACTACAACCAGGCAATCGGGACGGATGCCCTAACGGATCGGTGGTGGTTTCAGAGGGCATACGCCTTTCCCCCGATCCCAATAATTCTGAAATTCCTGAAGAGACTTCTTGCGGAAGAAGTAGAAATTACAATGGTGGCTCGATACTGGCCGAACAGGCCATGGTTCCCTCTTCTGGTTCATCTGAGTCTTCAGGACCCAATTCCAATACCATGCAGACCAGACCTTCTCTCCCAGGGAACGCTCCTCCATCCCTGTCCGGCTCAAATGAAACTAGCGGTCTGGTTCTTGAAAGGGAAAGGTTAGAAACCCTTGGCTGCGCCTCTCGGGTGATCTCTACCCTTATGAGCTCAAGGAAAGGAAGCACAAATAAAGTGTACGGTAGAATATGGTCTAAGTTTGTGGAATTTTCTTTAACCGCGGGCAGTTCCTTCAAGAACCCAGAAATCCAAAACATCCTAAGCTTTCTTCAATCAGGGCTAGACCTACCCCTGTCTGTAAGCTCACTAAGAGTTCAAATCTCAGCACTTTCAGCCTTTTCTGGAATTCCTTGGGCAACCCATCCACTAATCAAACAGTTTTTTCGTGGAGCCTCAAGATTGAGACCTCTGAGGAAGCCAAGATTCCCCAAATGGGATCTCCCGTTAGTACTTGACTTTTTGAATGGACTTAGTATGTCGGGGCCCTCCCCGTCCTCATTGAAGAACTTTTCAGCCAAAGTAGCCTTTCTGGTCGCCATCACCTCGGCCAAGAGAGTGTCCGAGATCGGTTTTCTAGGTCACAAGGAGCCATTTCTCACCTTTTTTCCAGACAGAGTGGTTCTGATACCTATGCTGGGCTCCAAACCGAAAGTCTCGTCGGTTTTCCATGAGAATCAGGAAGTAGTTCTCCCTACCTTTAAAAACCCAGATTCTGACGAGACTCACCCTCTGGACATGGGCAAGATACTCACTGAATATCTTCAGGTTACATCTACATTCAGACGATCTGATCACCTGTTCATCCTGCATTCAGGCAAGAACAAAGGGAAAAAGGCATCTTCAAGGACAATCGCATCCTGGATCGTCCAGACGATACAACAGGCTTATTGTGCAAAGGGCTTGGCTCCTCCGCAGGCGGTAACAGCTCACTCCACGGGAGGGATGGCAGCTTCCTGGGCAGCAGCCCGTCATGTGGCACCAGACGTCATTTGTAAAGCGGCCTCTTGGTCTTCTATAAACACCTTTATGTCCCATTACTGTGTTGAACCTGCAGCACTGTCTTCTGTAAATTTCGGTTTATCAGTCTTGTCGGCTGACGGGACAAATTAAATATATTTCTGTTCAGCATACCCACCCGTGTGTTTGGCTAGTTATTTCCCACACGTAGGCTGCCATGGAGTCAGTCAGGAAAAAGGAAAATTTATTATCATACTTACCGTAATTTTCCTTTCCTGATGGACTCCATGGCAGACGGAGTTCCCACCCTGAAATTATGGAGTCGGGATAGTTACGGAACACTGAGACTATTGGTGAGTTAACTTTTATGGGTATGGGGTCCTATCACATTGGAGAGGAGGCGGGATTAACCCACACGTAGGCTGCCATGGAGTCCATCAGGAAAGGAAAATTACGGTAAGTATGATAATAAATTTTCCTTTTTCCTTACCTCAGTGCAGTCCTCCTCCCCCACCTCATGTGGAGAAAGCATCTTGAGGGGGGAGGGGCGACCAGGCAAGTCAAGACACTCTCTATATTGCAGATAGAGAAAGGAGCTGTGTGATATTAGGCTTTATAAGTACTGAAGGAACACTGCTTGTATGTCCTAAAGATAGTGTAGTGGTTATGGTGAATGGCTTTGGTGCGGGCTCAGCAATTCAGCTATTCAGCATTCCCACTCGCATTTTCCTCAGGAAATGCATTGTCTAGTTCTTCTTCTTAATTTTAATTTTATTCCGTACGTTTTTTGGCTCTGCGTAACTTCTGCATACTTTCAGCTATTGAGACCATTCAACTTTTAAAATGTTCATCTCGTTCAGCTAACGATGGGACTTCTTCAAGTTTTTTTGTACTATTTATACTTTTTAAAATATTAAGCTTTTAGACACTTTTTTTAACATTGAAGTCAATGAGAACATCCTTTTTCCTGCTTCAAAACACACGTTCTGCCAAAAGTTTCAGCTCCTTCATACTTTCACTTACAGACACCAAACAAACTTTAAAGCAGTCACAAAATATTCAGCTATCCAAACATGACTTTTTAGATTGATATCTTTTACGTTTTTTGTGAAAACGCAATTTACGTTTAGCGATTTTTTTCAGAAAGCGTAATCGGTTATAATGTATTCCTATGGAGGGGATTTAGAGTGTGTCATGTGACCTTTACAGCACAGATCATTGAAAAGAAAAGTTATCTTTAAAAAAAGGGGAAACAAATTGCTCTCACGCCCACAAGATCTACTTGTCATACACAATTTATATATCAAAACGTAGCTATGCTTCTCTGGTTTCAGGCAATGTGATCAGTTTTGCGATAGGCATTTGACTTTTAGTTCCAGGAGCTTCTAAAGGACAAGAGCGACAAAACCACTCATTGATTCTCATGTTAAAAATTTTAAAAATGTTCCTGCAAAACACACAAAGATGCTCTTTTCTAAATCGCTGGCATGGCCACAATTTTAAGTTTATCAACATAAATTTCATATCAATGCGTTCACAAGGGCCGTGTCTTTCAAACAGTGAAGTCGCTGTATCAATCGCATGTACAGTTGTGGATTTATTACGTTTTGTTTGAAGGCTTCGATAACTGATTTTGTGTGTGGATGAAAGCGTTTCTAATGGTATTTTGATTCCATAAATAGCTTTCCTTACCTCAGTGCAGTCCTCCTCCCCCACCTCATGTGGAGAAAGCCTCTTGAGGGGGGAGGGGCGACCAGGCAAGTCAGGACACTCTCTATATTGCAGATAGAGAAAGGAGCTGTGTGATATTAGGCTTTATAAGTACTGAAGGAACACTGCTTGTATGTCCTAAAGATACTGTAGTGGTTATGGTGAATGGCTTTGGTGCGGACTCAGCAATTCAGCATTCCCACTCGCATTTTCCTCAGGAAATGCATTTTCTAGTTCTTTTTATTCTTATCCTTTATTCCGTACGTTTTTTTGGCTCTGCGTAACTTCTGCATACTTTCAGCTATTGAGACCATTCAACTTTTAAAATGTTCATCTCGTTTATCTAACGATGGGACTTCTTCAAGTTTTTTTGTACTATTTATACTTTTTAAAATATTAAGCTTTTAGACACTTTTTTTTAACATTGAAGTCAATGAGAACAATCTTTTTTCCTTCAAAACACACGTTCTGCCAAAAGTTTCAGCTCCTTCATACTTTCACTTACAGACACCAAACAAACTTTAAAGCAGTCACAAAATATTCAGCTATCCAAACATGACTTTTTAGATTGATATCTTTTACGGTTTTTGTGAAAACGCAATTTACGTTTAGTGATCTTTTCAGAAAATGTAATCGGTTATAATGTAATCCTATGGAAGGGATTTAGAGTGTCATGTGACCTTTAGAGTGCAGATCATTGAAAAGAAAAGTTATCTTTAAAAAAAGGGGAAACAAATTGCTCTCACGCCCACAAGATCTACTTGTCATACACAATTTATATATAAAAACGTAGGTATTTTTGTCTGGTTTCAGGCAATGTGATCAGTTTTGTGATACGCATTTTATTTTTAGTTCGTGGAGCTTCTAAAGGACAAGAGTACCAAATTTTCTGTCATTGACTCATGTTAAAACGTCTAAAAAATTTCCCAGCAAAACGCACAAAGACACTCTTTTTTTAAATCGCTGACATGCCCACATTTTTAAGTTTATCAACATAAATTTTATACCGATTAGTTAACAAAAGCCTTGTGTTTCAAACGGTGAAGTCGCTGTATCGATCGCATGTACGGTTGTGGATTTATTAAGTTTTGTTTGAAGGCTTCAATAACTGATTTTGTGTGTGGATTCAAGCGTTTCTAATGGTATTTTGATTCCCCAATTCGCTTCCTTTTACCTCAGTGCAGTCCTCCTCCCCCACCTCATGTGGAGAAAGCCTCTTGAGGGGGGAGGGGCGACCAGGCAAGTCAAGACACTCTCTATATTGCAGATAAAGGAGCTGTGTGATATTAGGCTTTATAAGTACTGAAGGAACACTGCTTGTATGTCCTAAAGATACTGTAGTGGTTATGGTGAATGGCTTTTGTGCGGGCTCAGCAATTCAGCATTCCCACGCGCATTTTCCTCAGGAAATGCATTTTCTAGTTTTTATTATTTTTATTCCGTACGTTTTTTGGCTCTGCGTAACTTCTGCATACTTTCAGCTATTGAGACCATTCAACGTTTAAAATGTGCATCTCATTCAGCTAACGATAGGACTTCTTCAAGTTGTTTTTTTGTACTATTTATACTTTTTAAAATATTAAGCTTTTAGACACTTTTTTTTAACATTGAAGTCAATGAGAATATGCTTTTTACCGCTTAAAATCTCATGCGCTTCCAAAACTTTCAGCTCCTTCATGCTTTCACTTACAGACACCAAACAAACTTTAAAACGGTCAAAATATTCAGCTATCCAAACATGACTTTTTAGATTGATATCTTTTACGGTTTTTGTGAAAAAGCAATTTACGTTTCGTTATTTTTTCAGATTATTTTTTTTTTTTTTTACTTTTTATTTATAAACAGGGAAAAAGGGGGTCCACGGGAACCTCCGCTGCATTAGTCATCACCAAAATAGATAGGATAAGATAAAGCATCAAAAGTCAAAACACAGAGTTAGACGGATCATTGTATACATTACATATCAATATTATCCATCCCAACAAGGGGATCGGTTAGCCACACATCTGCATTGGGACACAGCTATGCGCCTCACGGCGTCGTCTTTACCTTTCCCTATTGTCCCCTTTGTCCGCGCATGACTCTCAACACGCGTCCCTAGAATCCAACCAGCAGCCAAGGTCCCACGGTCCCGCGTCCCTTACTTTCCAGATTTATGTAGAAAATAAGAATAGAAAGAGATAGGCACAGATAAGAATAGAGAGCGAGAATGTACAGAGAGAGGAGAAGAAGAGGTTTGAAGGTGGGGGGGGGGGGGGGGGGTCGCGAACATGGACAGCACATCTCGGTCGCCCCTATCAGGGATATCACCAACGTGCCGCCACCTAAGGCCCCTGTGGAGAGCCCATTACAGACGAGACCAAAAGAGTTCAGGGCGGGATGCTCTCACCTCTTAGGGCAATACCTTCCTTGGCATAGGAGAAGATATTCCAGATACGCCAGCTGTCTGTGTAAGCCTCCTGCCTATCCTGATTCGTGAGGATAAGGTCCTCCATCCGATTGATCTCATCTATTCTCCGCAACCACATGACGATAGTCGGCGGGAGAGGCGATTTCCAGCAAACTGGAATGCATGCTTTGGCAGCGTCTAACAGATGACGAACAATTGATTTCTTGTATACCCGTGTTGGGGCGTCAGTCGCATGGAGAAGGAAGAATGCTGGATCATCAGGAATCTCACGGTCTGAGAACTTCTGCGTGATCCGCCGAACCTCGCTCCAGAAATAACGGAGGCGAGGGCAGGACCAAAAGACATGTAGCAGTGTGCCCTTTTCTTCCATGCAACGCCAACATCTGTCCGACGTCGCAGGGAAAATTTTGTGTAGCAGATCTGGGGTTCTATACCATCCAGTTAGGATCTTATAATTAGTCTCCTGTACCCTGGTACATATGGAAGACTTATGTGTATGAGACAGAATTTTTTTCTCTTTTCCTTTCCCGAGAACGTGCGGTTCAGCGCTCGTTCCCAGTCCGCAAAACATGGGAGGCGGTAGTCCTCCTTCGGCAAGACCACCAGCTCGTGTGCTAGGGACAGCGCATGTGGCAGGACCCCCGTATCAGTGCACCACTCCTCCAGTACCGTGAGGGGCTGACCCGTCGCATGGGGGGGTGTCAAGGTTCCGAGGAAGTGGCACAACTGTTCAGCCCGCAAAAAGTCCAAGCAGTAAGTTCCCCCTGGGTCCATTAACTCCGCCCTCGTCTTCCATCTTCCCGCCTCACTAAAATGGGATGCTTGATAAAGACCCATTGCCCTCAGGGCTTTAAACCTCCCGTCCCGTATACCCGGCACGAAAAGTGGGTTCCCCAGTATCGGGCGTAGCGGCGATGTCCAAAAACTCATTTGACCTTGTCAAAAGCTTTGCGCACACCGTAATGGTGTTTCCAATGAGTGGGTGTCGCTTAATGTCCCCCCGCATGGCGATATTACACCAGGGGGCCCGTTGTAAAGGAATATCACATTGGGCTTGCTCCAGTCTCGGCCAAAGCTTAACGTCCCCATGACGGCACCAATCAACTAGTCGGCACAGCTGTGCCGCATGATAGTAGGCCCTAACATCAGGCATCGCAATGCCCCCCAGATGTTTGGGTAGAGCCAAAATATTCCTGTGTATCATGGGGTGTTTCCCCGCCCATAGGAATGTTTTAAAGGACATAAACACCTGCTTAAAGTAATCTGTAGGGATGGATATCGGGAGGGCTTGTAGGAGATACAGAAATTTGGGCAAAATCGTCATCTTCAGTATGCTACATCTCCCAAACCATGAGTGTAGACCTTTGGTCCATGTCGTCAGTAGTCCCTGAATGGCCTTAAGAAGCGGAGGGAAGTTCAGTTTGTAAACTTGAGACAATTTGGATGGCATGCGAGTACCCAAATAGGTCAGTGCCTCGGCCGTCCATTTTAAGTGGAACTTACTCTGAAGGTGGGAGAGTTGTTGTTGCGGTATACCTATTTCCATCGCCGCCGACTTGCTCAGGTTTATTTTAAGGTTCGATAGTTCCCCGTAACGCTCAAATTCTGCCATCAAATTGGGCAGAGACACCGCTGGGTCCGTCAGAGAAAATAGCAAGTCGTCGGCGTACGCCGAGATTTTGTATTGCGCTTTATCCACTTCCACCCCCTTAATTCCCGCATTCAGCCGAATATGGTTCAAAAAGGGTTCAAGCCACAGCGCGAATAATAGGGGCGATAGGGGGCAACCCTGCCTAGTTGTGATAGCAAATGTGATACCATTTGTGATAGCAAATGTCTCCGAAAGGTCGCCATTTGCCCTCACCCTCGCCGTCGGGTTGGAATACACTGCCTCAATCCAGCTCCTCATTTTATTGCCTAGGCCTACGTGTTCCAAGGTAGAGAACATAAACCGCCAGTCTACCCGGTCGAATGCCTTTTCGGCATCTGTGCTCACGAAGACGCATGGCGTATTCGTGGTGTTGGCAACATGTAGCAAGTTAAGGACCTTAATTGTGTTAAGGGAGGTGTTGTTGCAGGCGTGTTGCAATGATTTTTGTAAAAAGCTTTAGGTCGATGTTTAGCAGGGAGATCGGGCGGTAGCTTGCGCATAATCCTGGATCTTTCCCGTCTTTGGGGATTACCGCTATATGTGCCTGCAGCGTAGAGTCATGGAGCTTTTTACCCGTGCCCAGGTTGTTAAAAAGGGAGATCATGCGTTCACCAAGAGCTGGGAAGAGGGTCCTTTTGTACGGTGCAGTGAGACCGTC
This sequence comes from Rana temporaria, assembly GCF_905171775.1. Lineage (NCBI taxonomy): Eukaryota > Metazoa > Chordata > Amphibia > Anura > Ranidae > Rana > Rana temporaria. The sequence continues at coordinate 81,993,207 of NC_053495.1, read as the reverse complement.
TGGGCCCGGAGCTTTCCCCGCCTTGGCGGTTTTCAGCGTCAGCTGGAGTTCCGACAGGGTAATCGGCTCCTCCAACAGAGTCCTCGCCTCAGTCGGCAGAGTTGGCATGAGAGAGGATGCTACATAGTCTGATGTCCGGGTTGGGTTCTCAGGTCGGGGGGGCAGGTTATAAAACGATTGATAGAAGGATCTAAACTCTTGAGATATCTGGTGGGGTAAAGTTTTTTTGTGTCCCCCGGTAGAGGTAACATGCAGTATGTATGACGCTAAGGTTTGCGTGCGGAGAGTTCGGGCCAACATCTTCCCGCATTTATTCCCTGACTCGTATATTTTCTGTCTGCAGATCTGTAAGGCCGCTTTAGCCTTATGGTGCAGCAGATCCGAAACCTGTTTCCGCACCACATCGAGCTCTGCTCCCAAATTTCCCAAGGGGGCTTGTTTGTGACTTAACTCTAGTGTCTGTAGTTTCTGAAGGAGGGTCGTCAATTGTTCTGTCCTCTGCTTTTTCAGTCTGGCCCTGTGTTTAATTAGTATCCCACGAACTACAGCCTTATGTGCCTCCCAGACTATGGCAGGATTGCTATCCTCTGTGCTATTAGTTTGAAAGTAATGCCCAATCTCTCTAACCACCTCCGCCAGGACTTCCGTATCGTGCAACAGACTTTCGTTCAGTCTCCAAGGGCGCCTCTGTGTTCCGTGGGCTTCCGAAAGTGTGTACGTCAACAAAATCGGGGCATGGTCAGACCAGGTTATTGACTCAATGGTGGTGTTTTTGACTGCGTGTAAATGCCTATGGGGGATTAGAAAATAGTCGATTCTCGAGTACGATTTGTGGGGCCTAGAAAAAAACGTATAGTCCCTTTCCCCCGGATGAAAGAGTCGCCAGACATCTATGAGCTGTGAGGAATGTATTGACGCGGAGACGCAGCGGTGCGCTTCCCGCGAAAGTGAGGACACCCCAGTGGATGTGTCCTCCGTGGGTGTCAGTGCTATATTTAGATCTCCTCCCACAATTAACTGGCCAGACCCAAAGCGTGTGAGTTGGTCCAGTGTACGTTTCAGCCATCTGTCCTGGTGGGCGTTGGGGGCGTACAGGTTCGCCAATGTGACCCGTTCCGTCCCGATCAACCCCCGCAGGAAAAGGCGGCGGTCCTCTTCATCGGTCTCGATTTCTGCGGCTGACCAGGGAACTCTTGCAGAGATTAAAATGGAGACACCTCTGGACTTCGCCCTGGCATAAGTAGAGTGGTAGACTGTGGGGTAGAATCTATTTTTCAATACGGGCACACTGTTGTCCCTAAAATGCGTTTCTTGGAGCATGACGATGTCTGCCCCCAGACGTTTCATGTCATGAAGCAGCATCCTTCGCTTCTCGGGGGTATAGAGTCCCTTTGTATTCAACAAAACAATTGTAAGCGTGTCCATGTTCACGAGTGACGGGGGGGGGGGGGGATGGGGTTGGGTAGAAGAGATTCAGAGAGTTTGGGTAAGGGAACCCGGTACAGGTGGAACGAGATTAGGAGGCCTGCACTAGTGTGTGCGGCAAAGAGAGTACTAATTGAGCTAAACTTGGCTGCAACGCTCACCAGATAAACACTGGTATGCGAGCGTAGTCCTATGTGGGTGACTGGATGTACAGAGCCGGGAAATGAGACTCCCGGTCCTCCCACCCCCCACCGGCTATCATAGACAGGTAAGAAAATACACGGCATTAAAGTGCAAAGAACCAATCTACATATATAAAGGGCCTAGTTATTCACATTGATAAGTAATTAAACCCTCAAACAGTGCGAACAGGGCAGGCAATACTAGCCAATATCTCTCACAGTCCTTGTGTGCCCTTCAGCATCACTTGGCCGGTCATCTATAGAGGGAGAGTGACATATATAGCATGCATCTGAACACATCCTACCCCCGGTTTCACCCTCTCCTCCCCCAAGAATGCTGGCTGGCATGTAAGTAAATGGCGGTACAGTGAGCCCGCCTCCTCCTCCGCCCCCCCAGTAAACTTTCAACAGTAACCCGAGCATAACACCGTCCCAGCCAGATTGAGCCTCCGTTCAAGTCCCACATTGCCACTCCAGGAAGGTCAATAAACGTGGTAAATAAGAGAAATGCATGATCCCAGATCCCTCCAAAGCATAAACCCGCCGTCCCCCGATACAGCCCCCCCCCCCCCCCCCAAACAGTTGAGCGTCATGTAATGTCCCTCTCCAGGAGCCCAAAACCGATCCCCACGTTCCTCCCGTCCGGGAGGGTGGGGGGGGGGCAAAACAGCCGGGGAGATCTCAGAGTCTGCAGTGTATCCACATATCCAGGTCATAGCTCATCGACCCCCTCCATATTCCCGCGGAGAGCATCTTGGGTGGGGGGGAGGGGGAGTCCCCTACATCTTCAGGGGATGGGACAGTTCACCAGGAAGTACACCTCGGGGTTCACCTGTACCAACCTCTGCCCGGGACTCCCCCCTAACCGCAGGGCCCAAGCAGTGAGCGTAAAACGAAGTGTTCCAGGCCACCGGATGTCTCCATCGGGGTCCGGGGAAAGGGCGGGGGGGCCACGGGAAGACCGTCCGAGAACTGCAGCCAACTTAACACCCCAATAAAAAGGTCCCCCATTGATCAGCCCGACAGCTTTAGTCCAGGGGCAAATAGGAGTGACGGGTCAGGACCCGCATCAGCAGTCTCTAGCTGGACAACGGTATAACAGTAAGTATGGGGCAGCAAGGGGAAGGGAGGAGCAGGGCTCATAACAGTGTGGCCCAGGGCCTACTCACGGCGTTCTCCTCCCGATGGCGCTTTGAGCCTCCTCCTGCCTCTCTGTTGGCGCGGCTGGGTCGGTAAGCGATATTGAGAGGGCCCAGATCTACCCGTCTGCCGCGGAAGCAGCTGTAGCCAATCCGGGATCGGGAACTGGTCTTCCTCCAAGAAGCGGAAAAGCGCTCGCAGGTCCGTTCGGGTCTGGAGCGTGAAGGCTTTGCTGTCCTTCTTGAAAGTCACTGCCAGCGGGTACCTCCACCGTGTAGCCGTTCCTCCTTGCCATTTCCAAAACAGGTCTCGGCATCGCCCGCCTCCTAAGGGTCGCTCCGGACAGGTCAGGCAGTATTTTAATTCTGGCGTCTTCTAGGGGTACTTCACCTTGATCCCAGTGCCTGCGGAGAATGTCCTCCTTTTGTGTGTAGCGCAATAGTCTGCAGACTATGTCTCGGGGCCTCTCTGGATTGTCCGATCTGGGGCCCAGCGTTCTGTGCGCTCTGTCCACCTCCACAACCACCGACGAGTCCTCTAGTACCGTCCGGAATAGTGATTGCACCGCCTGGTCTAGTTCCTCCGCACCCACCGCCTCCGGGACCGCAGATTGTTGCGGCGGCTCCAGTCCTCCACCTCCTCGAGGTGCAGCTGAAGCGAGACGGCCGTCTCACGGTGTTGCTCCCCAGATCTCTCCAGGTCCGCCCCTCTGGCCTCCAGTGTTGTAAAGGAGGATTCCCCTGTGGCCACTCTGTCCGTCAAGGCAGAGACATCCGCTCTCACCTCCTGGATGTCCCTGCGGTGCGTTTCCTCCAGACGGAGTATGAGGGCCTCAATGTCCGACCTCGTGGGAAGCGCCTGCAAGAGGGTCCGGATATCGGGGTCCATCTGAGCGCCGTCTGCACGCTGAGCGGGAGATTTCATCTCCAGAGAAGGTAAGCCCGACAGATCAGGTATGCAAATCGTAGCTGTTGGGGCTGCTAAAGCCGAGACCCACACGTTGTAGTCCGGGGCCTCTTCGGGGTCTCCACTTGGTGAGCCGCGCGGGGCAGTTGCCTGGGCCCCAGGGGATGCTCGGTGATTCGGCTTGAAATATTGTTGGATTTCGCCCGTAACTGCACCCGATCGTGTCACTCTGGCACCTGCTTTCCCCTTTCGCTTTTTGGCAGATTGCATGCCGATTTTCAGTAAGTTAGAGCCGGTAAGGGGTGGTCTGGACCGGGAGCTCTAAAACTGCGACTTCACACGGCCAAGTCCAGGCCACGCCCCTTTTCAGAAAATTTTATCGGTTATAATGTGATCCTATGGGAGTGCTTTTAGAGTGTGTCATGTGACCATTACAGTGCAGATCATTGAAAAAAAAATTATCTTTAAAAAAAAAGGGGAAACAAATTGCTCTCACGCCCACAGGATCTACTTGTCATACACAATTTATATATCAATACGTAGTATTTTTGTCTGGTTTCAGGCAATGTGATCAGTTTTGTGATACGCATTTTATTTTTAGTTCGTGGAGCTTCTAAAGGACAAGAGCGCCAAAATTTCTCTCATTGACTGTAATGTTAAAACGTCTAAAAAAAATTCCCAGCAAAATGCACAGACACTCTTTTTTAAATCGCTGACATGCCCACATTTTTAAGTTTATCAACATACATTTTATACCGATTCATTCACAAAAGCCTTGTGTTTCAAACGGTGAAGTCGCTGTATCGATCGCATGTACGGTTGTGGATTTATTAAGGTTTGTTTGAAGGCTTAATTCATGTATTTGGTCTGTGAATTAAAAGCGTTTGTAATGGTATTTCTTTCCATAAATAGCTTTCTACCTCAGTGCAATATTCCTCCTCACTGACCTGGGGGGGGGGAGAAAACCTCTTGAGGGGGGAGGGGCGACCAGGAAGTCAGGATACTCTCTACTTTGCAGATAGAGAAAGGAGCTGTGTGTCCTAAAGATCGTGTAGTGGTTATGGTGAATGGCTTTGGTGCAGGCTCAGCAATTCAGCTATTCAGCATTCCCACGCGCATTTTCCTCAGGAAATGCATTTTCTAGTTTATTATTATTATTATTTATTATTATTATTATTATTATTATTATTATTATACAGGATTTATATAGCGCCAACAGTTTGCGCAGCCCTTTACAACATCAGGGAAAACAGTACAGTTACTATACAATTCAATACAGGAAGGATCACAGGGCCCTGCTCGTTAGAGCTTACAGTCTAGAAGAGAAGGTCAAGTGGAACAAAGGGTAGTAGATGTGGGGGTGAGCAGATGGACAAAATAAAAATACAGTTGTTAGGTGTGGGTAGGATGGGCTTCTCTGAAGAGGAGGGTTTTTGGGGATCCTCTAAAAGCTAAGTTCCATAGGCTTGGAGAGGCTCTGGTAAAGTCCAGGAGACGAGCATGGGAGGAGGTGATAAGAGAGCAGGAGGTCTTGAGAAGAACGAAGAGAACGATTAGGTTGGTATTTAGAGACTAGGTCAGTGATGTAGCTGGGGGAAGAGTTGTGTATTGCTTTGTAGGTAGTAGTTAGTATTTTGAATTTAATTCGTTGGGCGAGCAGAAGCCAGTGGAGGGATTGACAGAGGAGCAGCAGCGACAGACCGATTGGTAAGGTGGATGAGTCTGGCAGCAGCATTCATGATAGAGTATGCAGGGGTAAGCCAATGAGGAGGGAGTTGCAGTAATCGAGGCGAGAGATGACCAGGGAGTGAATTAAGAGCTTTGTTGTGTCATTGGTTAGAAAGGGGCGTATTTTGGAGATGTTGTAGAGGTTGGGGCAGCCAGATTTGGACAGTGATTTGACGTGGGGCTTGAAGGACAGTTCAGAGTCCAGGACTACTCCTAGGACCTTGGCATGACACTATGATGAGCCGAGAAAAATTAAGTTTCAATGATTCTGAGCATGCGTATAATTTTTGTGCGTTTTGGATTTGACCTGGCTCTCAAATTTTTTGTTGGAAATTCCGACAGCAAATGTCCGATGGAGCATACACACGGTCGGATTTTCCCGATAAGCTCACATTGAACATTTGTTGTTGGAAATTCGGACCGCGTGTATGCGGCATTAAAGTGCAAGTGACTGCCCTGGGAGTATACCTGGGGGGAAAAAAACGATTTCCTCAGTTTCTTTGGTCACAAGATTGGGCACTTACTAGGTCCAGACCAGTTCCTACTCAACATTTTCCTAAATGAGACCTGTCCGTAGTTTTGCAAGCCTTAACAAAAGATCTCTTTGAACCATTATCGTTGAGGAATTTAACTCTTAAAACTGTATTTTCTTTATCGTACATCATGGGACACAGAGTCTTAGTCATTACTAAGTGGGTTATATTCCACCTTCAGGTGCTGGACACTGGTGTAATCAATTAGAACAGGAAGTTCCCTCCCTATATAACCCCTCCCATACTGGGAGCACCTCAGTTTTTTCACCAGTGTCTAAGGTGTTGGTTACGAGTAAACATGTGCTCTGAGGAGCTCCATTGGAGGGATCCATGCTGGATTTAAAAAGCCTCCATAGAATCCGGATCAGTCCAAGGTGCTTCATAGCCAAAGTGGACGGTACCCGGGCCTCGGTACGAAGAACAAGGTTTTGCCTATAATGCCTCTCCTCGGAGGGCTGGACCCTGGGTTCCAGTACTTTGCCTTACCAAGGAACCAAATGTTTTCTGCTGCCAGGGTGCTTTATAGGTCCAGGGGAGTGGTGTTCCTGACCATGGACTCCGGTCCCTGAAGGTCTGAGACAATACCCATGGTGAGGGGTGAAGGCTGGGCCTCTTGCTTTGCAATACCCTGCAGCGTGGACAGGTAAGCCGACGTACCTACGGGACTTGGTCCAACAGTAGGTTCTCCATTGGATTATGGGTCTCTCCTATTTTTATGCTTCTATGCATGGGCAACTTAACCACTTTGTCTTCTGAGAGAGGATGGCTCTGGCACCCATATACCTCCCCTAGTTGGTCCTAGTCCTCTGATGAAGGGGCTATTGGGTCTTGCCTATAATGCATGTGTCCCTGGGCAAAGAAACCACTATGTCTGTTAGGATGGCTGTAGTACCCATAGATCTCCCCTTCAGGAGGCTGGTACCCCTAAGTCCTATGCAAAGGAGTGTCTTGAGTAGCTGCATGTCTTATCCGTTTTCCACCACTAAAGGCAGTAAAAAGACATGCCTGGTGTTTCGCTTACCATGCTTTCCAGGAATGGAAGCTCAAGGTTAGCTGATCTATGGTGCGGCTTACTTCTTCCACTTCAGGCTCTGCCACGATGGGGGGGGGGTCCCTCGTAGTCTGGGTCCACGGCGCTCGTTCGGGGATCTCCCTCACCATTCCCCTACGCGCGTCTGCACGAGGGGGGGCGTCCTTTGTAGGCGGGGGGACAATGTGGTTGCCGCTGGCGCATGCGCACGTGCTCGCTGGCTCATGGTGCAGACGCTGAGCGGCCCCTTCCAAAGACAGACGTCAGAGCTCTGTAAAGCCAGGAGGACACAGTAGCCTGGAGCACGTAAGCACCTCGTGGGCGTTGGATACAGATTCATCTAAGACACCTACTCAGCATCTAGCTGTGCAGGTTAGCAGGCATTATTTGCTAGACTAAGTTCAGCTGTTGATGCACCAGGGTTAAGTTCCTCTGCTTTTGGCTTGGGACTTTTTTGTCTCCCTGTAAAAGAGGGTTCAGGGGTAGGAGGGGTATCACCACCTGAATCTGGTGGCCCTTTATCATGCTCGCATGATACTATCCTCTCCTGTAGAGACTTAAGACAGCTCACATACTGAGCTATCAGCTCTGTCAGGTGTTGCAGCCTCCCCCAACATTGCAGTCACTCTGCATACGTTTTGCATTGCGTTTATGGGTCTATAAGAGGTTAACTGCTATATTCACAGCATCCTCACAAGCAGAAAACAGGGTGTGTCCCTTTCCCTGCTCTAAATCCTCAAACCAGGGGATTGAAAAACCTGAGGATGAAGGTTCACTGTCCGAGAACAGATAAACAGTTTTCTCCTTATTAGGCTGACACCTATCAGAAGCCCCACAAGCTCTTGTTGCAGCTGCAGTCTTTTCAGAGATTCTCAGCCTAGACCAGTGTTTCTCCGCTCCAGTGCTCAAGGCGCCCCAACAGGTCATGTTTTCAGGATTTCCCTCAGATGAAACAGCTGTGGTAATTACAAGGCAGTGAAACTGATCAAATCACCTGTGCAAAATAATGGCAAGCCTGAAAACATGACCTGTTGGGGCGCCTTGAGGACTGGAGTTGAGAAACCCTGGCCTAGACGGCCAGAGTCTGTCTCCATAAGGTCCTCATCCTGGGGTTGGCTTCAGGCTAACTGAATGCACAACAGTTGCTGCTGTGCACATGGCTAGCGTTGCAGGTTTGCGGAGTCGCACATCTGCAGAACATAACTGCCTCTTTACCAGTCAGTATGTTAGCATGAAATACATGAGTTTGGAATGTTCAAAATGCATGTGGGGTACAAACGGGTAACGGAGCATGTTTTTTATTGTTGATCACATAAATATACATGTTTTTTTGTTTGTATGATTTTACATGGTCACGTAAGGGTGTTTACTCACAGCAAAGTGCCTAAAATCGCATAAAAATGCTTAAAGTGCATAAAGATGCGGGATCACACATGGTTACATGATAACCCGAGTCCTTGATTATCCAAGGATATTTGGTCACACAGAGAGGCTTGTTTCCACAGGAATGCCTGAAATCGCAGATAATTAGGTTTCCTTAATTACTGTATTTATCGGCGTATACCGCGCACATTTTTTGCCCTGAAATTCAGGGCAAAATCGTGGGTGCGCGATATACGCTGATACCCGCTTCCCGCGCTGAGTTTAAACTACTGCGCCGGCATATACCGAGCGCAGTACACTAGTGTATAGTCGGGCAGACTCGGCTTCTCTCGCAGTCACGTCCTGGACGCACAGGACGTGACCACGAGAGGAGCCAAGCCTGCCCGACTATACACTAGTGTACTGCGCTCGGTATATGCCGGCGCAGTAGTTCAAACTCAGCGGGGATCGAGCAGTGAGGACACCGCAGAAGGACGCTGGACCTGACGAGGCCGCCGATGGACGCCGCGCAAGACACCAAAACTGTAAGTACTAAAATTTTCTTTTTACAGGAATGCGGGTCCACTTTAGGGGTGCGCGCTATACGCCGAAGTGTGCAATACCCCGATAAATACGGTATACATGATTACTTGGCCTTACATAGGAATACGTGTCTGCAGGGGTACGTGTTGCACAATGCTGCATAACACGTTCATAGCGCATACTTGCTTGCAAGTTGCTTGTTCATCGCTCACATGCTATATGTATGCGTGTATGCAGCACGCCCCCTTTTTTTATGTTTTTGCCGAAAAAATATTGGTATGAATTAATGTTTCCATGATCACACGCCTCCATGAACACATGCTTCCATAGAGGCATATGGCTTTAAAGCTTGCCACATGCACATATGGGGAGCTATTTGCAGGTGTGTTTATTTACAACGCTGCTAGGGCCCACCTCTAGCAGGTCTAAAGGCCCAGGATATAGCAGTAATGGCATACCGAGGCAAACTCCTGCTGACCGATCAGTCAGTAGCATGGCTGAGCCTAGGGGAGTCCAGCATGGTTAATTATCAGTAACTCCTGGGTTAGGATCCCAGTCTAGAGGGAATATGCTGGCTTCATTCAAAGACAGTTCCCTATGCTCAATTTTATTCAAGGCTGATATAAACATGATTCTGTCGGCCTGGAACGAGTGGATCCTAACTTAGCATTATCCTAGGAGTCTGGTCCCAGGGATATGCTGGAATTTCAGTTGATGGTTCTTAACTGAGTTATGACAAAAGGGAAGATCCTTCATACGCGTTACCTGGGAGCAGATTGTGATGGCTGACCTCTAGGGACAGAATCCAGGCCTGGAAGAGACCACGGCACAGGGAAGGCGGTCAAGCTCCAAGGGAGCCTTATTTGTCAGCTTTCTAGAGCTACGGATGGAGTATCTGGCTTAAGGGCCTGAACGTTTAGGTTACAGGGTTGCTCTGTCTGAATACAATCTGACAATGTCTCTCTAGTGGTTTACTTTGTTTACCAGGGAGGAGCTTGTGCCTTGCCTATTGACAATCATCATTTCATGGAATACTAGATTGGCAGGCGATTCGCTGGAGCCGTCTACAATTGTGTCCGGGGGATTAACCTCTACACCCCGACTTTTTTCTGACCAAATGTCACAGAAACGGTACCCTGTACATAAAGGGTGTTGACGTCCAGGTTCAACAAGAAATTTAACAACTTTGTTTAGAGGACAAAGGATCCACCCGCATGCGGGACAGATGTTTTAGTGATCCTGGGGGACCAGTTGTCGCTGGTTTATGTGTTTTTTCCTCCCCACAGGGCTGCAATTTTCGTGGCTTCCATGCTACATCAGAAGAGAACGGAAGCTGGCCTAATTGCTCCAGTATAGCCCATACGACCTGACTGTGCAGGGACAGCAGAGGTGATCGTAGAGGAACCAGGGCCCCTTACAGCTTGTCCAGGCCTGCTTCGCAGGGTTACATCCTGTCTTGAATACAGGGGTATTAATGGTCTGGCTGTTATAGCCTGCATTCTTAAGGATCGGGGGTTTCAGAATCCGCGGCAATTACCTTGATTCATACAGGAGAGCTGGCCTCCAGGACCAGATATGCCAGGATCTGGAAGGCCCATGTTCCTGGTGTGAAACAAAGGGGTGGCATCCTTGGTAGTATGTCATAGGTAAAATTCTTGGGCAGTGTTCGGATCAGCTATTAAAATGGCTATACGCTCTCTCGTTAGGTCTTGACCTCTCTTGCTCTATCTGAGACGGCTGCTCGGATATGGAAAACTGATTTTGTTGCGCTACCAGAAGGCCCCAGGAAAGGGCAGGCAGCATCTAAATTAACTGTTAACCCTTTCATGCCTACGCCTATGTATGACATTTGGTGTTTACAAGTTAAAATCCATATTTTTGGCTAGAAAATTACTTAGAACCCCCAAATATTATATATTTTTTTAGCAGAGAATCTAGAGAATAAAATGGCAATTTTTGCAATATTTTATGTCACACGGTATTTGTGCGGCGGTGTTTTAAACACAACTTTTTGGGAAAAATTAACTTTCATGAATTTAAAAAAAATGAAAAAGTAAAATTAGCCCATTTTTTTTGCATAATGTGAAAGATGATGTTACGCTGAGTAAAAAGATACCAAGCATGTCACGCTTTATAATTGCACGCACTCGTGGAATTGCGACAAACTACGGTACCTAAAAATCTCCATAGGTGACACTTTAAACTTTTTTTACGGTTACCAGGTTAGAGTTACAGAGTAGGTCTAGTGCTAGAATTATTGCTCTCGCTCTGACGATCGCGGCGATACCTCACATGTGTGATTTGAACACCGTTTTCATATGCGGGCGTGACTTCCGTATGCGTTTTCTTTGCTGCGCAAGCTCGCGGGGAGGGGGGCGCTTTAAGAATTTTTTTTTTTTGTTTTCTTATTTTTTTTTTTTTTTTTATAATATTAAATTGTGTGTGTGTTTTTTTTTTTTTTTTTTACATTTTGATCACTTTTATTGCTGTCACAAGGAATGTAAACATCCCTTGTGACAGTAATAGGTGGTGACAGCCCCCGAGCCCCCGAGCCCTCCTTTGCACTTCAAAGTATTCAGATCGCCGAAAACAGCGATTCTGAATACTGTGTACTTTTTTAAATCCGGTGCCATTGACAGCCGAGAAACCCGGAAGTGACGTCATGACGCCGCTTCCGTGGTTTCAATGCGGAGACTGAATCAAAGCCGTTTACGGCTTAGTGTCAGTCTCCGCCTGGACAAAGAACGTGGCGGATGAAGGATCGGGTCTCCCGGTGGGACGGGAGGCCCGGTCAGAGCGGCGAGAGGCGGCGGGAGGGGGGGGGGGATGTCCCCTCCCGCTCCTCCGGCATAACAACCGAGCGGCTTTTAGCCGCATCGGTTGTTATGTTTGGATAGCCGATCGCCGGCTCTAAACAACAGTACCGGGATGATGCCTGCTGCTGCAGGCATCATCCCGGTATAACCCTTGAAAGCCGAGGACGCATATATGCGTTGCGTCGGCGTGAAAGGGTTAAGTATTGATTCATCAGGTTTTATCCAGGCTTGTGGTTTGAGAGGGCTCCCCCTGTTTCTTTTGGGGTGCACCCTACCAGGATAGTTAACACCAGGGCTGTGGAGTCAGAGTCGGAGTCGAGGAGTCGGAGTCGGGGGAAATTTTGGGTACCTGGAGTCGGAGTCGGCAAACAATGCACCGACTCCGACTCCTACTAAATTTAGATTGGAATAAAAAAAAAAAAAAGCAAGTTTAAATGTCCCAATTCACAAAAAGTTATAATTAATGACTTCTCTACTGTAAGAATAAAGACCAATGCATGCAGTGCCTCACGTAACCGCAAAACGAACACGTTAAGTGACCGTGAAGAAGCATGCTTTTCATGTGCTTCACTATATGGCACGCAACGCACAATTAGGAGCTGCAATACTTCTACTTTCCATAGTGTTGTGTTCTGCTTTTACAGGGAACGCATGTTAGAGAACCAGTAAGTGTCCAAATAAAAAAATTCCAACAGGAGTTTTATAAAGCACTAAAAGAAGTTGAAAAGTATGATCGCTCATCAAAACTTACTGTTGAAGAAGCCATCCTTGTTTATCCAGAGATCGTTAGTGATGTGGCCAGAATAGTTACTGCAATGCCACCCACCCAAGTCAGTGTCGCAAGATTATTTTCAGCCCTAAAAATAATAAAGTCTGACTTAAGAGCCTCTATGAAAGAGGATCTGGCAGAGGCAATTCTCTTCCTTAGAACTCTACATTGAATTGATTTGCATTTGCTAAGCCTAGAACTACATTTCAAGATTAATATAAACCATTTCTAGGTTTTACAGATTTTGTTTTTGGTTCATTATAGATAAGCTTTGTTTTTGTTCTAACACAACCAAATAATGTGGTTTGTATTTTTGAACTGGTAAAGATCCTGTTCCTGATGTTTATGCCTGCTGCTACTATCCAGCCACTTGATTGTTTTCATTGTGTTTGTCGTTTGCCTAAACTGTGCAATACAGAAGACTGTTGGCTTCCCAGCCAGTAGTCCTGTGGTAGGTTGCGTTTCTTTCCCTCAAGGAATGTATAAAATACATTCGCATATTAATACAGAGGAGTCGGAGTCGGAAGTACATAAAACTGAGGAGTCGGAACATTTATCCACCGACTCCACAGCCCTGGTTAACACTTCATGCATGGTGCCTTACCAAGCCTTTATGACTCAGATTTGCCAGGCCGTACGCTCACTAATCCCGATCAGGTGTACATAAGATGGCAGGAGGATGCAGCCTTTTTGGCACAGTATGCTGCAGGCAGCATTATAGGTCCTCATGTCTGATGGCGTTCTGCGTTGTTGGTGTCTCCCTCCCCTCAGTAAGTATTGCTTTAGGGCAGGGATATGCAATTAGCGGACCTCCAGCTGTTGCAGAACTTCAAGTCCCATGAGGCATAGCAAGACTCTGACAGCCACAAGCATGACACCCAGAGGCAGAGGCATGATGGGACTTGTAGTTTTGCAACAGCTGGAGGTCCGCTAATTGCTTATCCCTGCTTTAGGACATCCCTTTAGGACATCCCACTTAGTAATGACTAAGACTCTGTGTCCTGTGATGTACGATAAAGAAAATAGGATTTTTATAACGGCTTACCTGTAAAATCCTTTTCTTGAAATACATCACGGGACACAGAGTTCCCGCCCCTCTTGTTTAGGGATATTGGGACACTTATTGCTTTGCGACAAAAACTGAGGTGCTCCCAGTATGGGAGGGGTTATATGGGGAGGGAACTTCCTGTTCTAATTGATTACACCAGTGTCCAGCACCTGAAGGTGGAATATAACCCACTTAGTAATGACTAAGATTAAGACTGTCCCGTGATGTACTCCAAGAAAAGGAAAAATCCTATTTTTTGTTGCAGTTACGACTGCAAGAAGAAGTGATGAACTACATGCATTTTCAGTAAATTAAACTTTTTAAATTCACCCAGACAGGATTGTGCTTAAAACAGATCCAGGCTTTTTGCCAAAGGTGGCGTCACTTTATAACAGGTCATAGGAAATCATCCAGACAACTTTTTGTTAATCCTTCTGGAATAAAAGAGAATTTATTCCACAACTTGGATGTAAGAAGAATTTTATTACATTACTTGAAGTAATGAGGGACTTTAGGTCTTCAGGCTCAACAGAAAGGATGCCAAGCATCAAAGGGGTCAATTGCTAGATGGCTAAAATTGGCTATTTCAGAAGCTTATTCCCAGATGGGTTTGCCTCCTGCGCCGGGAATATGAGCACACTCTAATAGAGCGCTGGCCACTACATGGGCAGAAAAAGCTGGTGCCACCCCAGATCAAATTTGCAAGGAGGCTACATGGTCAAGTTATTTAACATTTGTCCGTCATTACAGACGGGATCTTCTGTCAGCCAGTGATCAGGCATTTGGCAGAAAGGTCCTGCGGGCTGTTGTTCCTCCCTAGTTGGCAAGTCTAGATTATCCTCTCATGTGCTGTCCTAAAAGACGTTTAGGGAAAATTTAAGTTAGACTTGCCGGTAACTTGTTTTACAGGAGTCTTTCAGGACAGCAAACTACCCGCCCTTTACTTGTTTATTTTATATACTGTGTTTATTGGCGTATAACAGTCACTTTTTTTACCCTGAAAATAGAGGGCAAACTGTGTCTGCGTGTTATATGCAGGGGGCCGTGGAAAGGTTTTTTCCTAAAACTTCCCTCTTAAAGTTAGGGTGCGTGTTATACGCCGATAAATACAGGGTGTGTGTGTGTGTGTGTGTGTGTGTGTTTATATATATATATATATAATTATACACACACGTGCACACACTCTGACTAATCATATTCTGATTATGTGTTCCAGCTTGGGCTGGAGGTACACTGCTACAACTGATGAGCTGTGGGAGAAGCCTCTGTTTAAAATGTGGTGGAGTTTGTGTTTCCTAGTGGGTGGAACCACTCATGTGCTGTCCTGAAAGACTCCTGGAAAACAAATTACCAGTAAGTCTAACTTGAATTTTCATCATTTATTGCTGAAAAATTTAGGGGTTAATCTCACCTGTAGACCTCTTGGAATTGAGAGGAGGGGTGTGGCTTCACCCTGTGGTTTTTGTATATAGGAAGAATGCTTGTTGTGAGTGATTACACAGAGCTTGATGAAGAGCATGGTGCGCTCGAAACTGCACAGTAGCTGTTATTTTACATGTTATAAAGATATTTCAGTAAAACTTTTTGCGTTGGAAATCATGTCTAGCCTTTTCTTCTATTTAAATATTGGTGGATCATTACGAGCCCACCCTGACAACGCTCCAGGAATTACACAGGTACAATAGGAGTAACTCGCCCGATCAGTGAATATATACAGGGATTTTTTCTCAGAAAACAGGTGCTGCAACTCCCCGCCCCAGCCACGCCTTCCACGGAGTTGAAAATTACACAGTTGACAAATGGTGGGTGTGATTTGAGGCTCAGAAATGTGTATTGCAGAAGGCACACGCTTCAGAAAAGTGAAGCACACGAAGTACAGGACTCAAGAGTATGTATTGTGCAGTGCTGAGGAATACATATCATACAGGGTGCAGTAGCCATAAACATGTATAGTACACAACATTAAAAAGGTACAGTATGTTCCATAGAGCAGAGCATAATCTATGATCAGGAGTATGTAATGTACACTTTACATATTCTAAGGCGTATGATACACACTCCTAACAATTACCCCTGTATACTTTGTTGCACATAATATAATCATGACCCCTGTTACATAGCTCCCAACTGTCCCTGATTTTGAGGGACTTTCTCTGATTTCGAGCAATGTCCCTCTGTCCCTCTTTCCTCCTCATTTGTCCCTCATTTTGGTCTGGACCTTTCATCCCATTTCTAAATTGCTGCATTTGTAAACTCTAAAAGCCAAAATACAGGAATAGTAGTGGTAAAAAAAGTCCATGTAGATTGAATTAAACTTTTTTTGGTTAATCCTCCTGTAAGGGGGCATGTCCTATGCCTACATACGTTTGCAAGTAGGTGTCCCTCATTCCCATCTCAAAATGTTGGGAGGTATGCTGTTCTCTTTATATTGGGCTGTATTTTACACAGGGCTCGACAAAATCCGGGCGCCAGGTCGCAATTGTGACAAATTGTGACCTGGCGCCCGCTGCTTACCGGCCGTCGCGGGCCCGCCGGTCGTGGCGATCGCACGGCGGGGGCGCACGGAGGCACAGTGTGCCCCCGTCGCGGCGATCGCGGCGACGGCCGGTAATTGAGGCCGCGGCTTCGCGGGCCTTGTGAAGTGCCAAGCTTCCTTCTGTGACCTGCGCCATCTGGTGGTGGCCGTTGGCATTACAAGTAAAACAGCAGTTCTAATATGTAATTGTTCACTGCCATCTCCTTCCCGCTAATTGGAACCCCCAAACATTATATATATTTTTTATTCTAACACCCTAGAGAATAAAGTGGTGATTGTTGCAATACTTTCTGTCACGCCGTATTTGCGCAGCGGCCTTACAAGCGCACTTTTTTTGGGAAAAAATACATGTTTTTTTAATTAAAAAATAAGACTACAGTAAAGTCAGCCCAATTTTTTTTTATATTGTGAAAGATAATGTTACGCCGAGTAAATTGATACCCAACATGTCACGCTTCAAAATTGCATCCGCTCGTGGAATGCCGACAAAATTTTACTCTTTAAAATCTCCATAGGCGACGTTTAAAAAATTCTACAGGTTGCATGTTTTGAGTTAGAGGAGGTCTAGAGCTAGAATTATTGCTCTCGCTCTAACGATCGTGGTGATACCTCACATGTGCAGTTTGAATACCGTTTACATATGGCGGCGCTACTCACGTATGTGTTCGCTTCTGCGCACAAGCTCGTCGGGATGGGGAGCGCTTTCTGTCTCCTAACTTTTTTTAGCTGGCTCCTAGATTCCAAGCAAATTTATCAAACCCTGATTTCTCTTATCGTCCATGGACGGACACAGCTCCTTAAATCTTGACAAGTGAGTTGAACAACCCCGCCCAGGGGGCATTCCCTCCAGACATAACCCTCCTCACTGCAGCTTGCAGCCTCAGTTTCGTTCTGCCTAGCAAAGGAGAAGGACGTATGGCTCCCTTTGGGCCAAGCGCCCTGAGGAAAAGATTTTATTTTATTTTATTTTTATTTTGTCTTTTGACTTCTGTCAACTGTCGACTGAGAGACAGGCTGGATATTATAGATCCTTGTAGTCTTCTCAGTTCGGCCAGCGAGCGTGAGCACACCCTTGCAAAGAGGCTGGGTCTGCCACGACATACCCCATGACTCCTGGGGAGGCCAGTGAGCTTTGCTCCAAGGTCCGCACATGACTGGGCTGTGGTGTTGTCTCATTTTCAGCGGACTGGGCCGACGGCTACCTCCATTGCTGTTGTATGCCTGTCTGGAATGCGTCAGCGAGTCGTCGCGTGGACGGGTAAGTACAGTCCCTCCTTCTTAGGGGGGTAGTATGGCTGAGCATTTCTGGGGTTTGAGTATCCTCTCTTCCCTGCTCCCTTTTTTCCCTCCGTTAATTGCTGTCGGGGGGGGCATCTGGGTGAGGGGACTGTGCGCCTGGCCTGTGGTATTTTACTGTGAGAGTCCGCTTTTCTGGACGTTTTGGGCAGCCTTTATAGGTGTTCCCCTTTTGAAATTCAGTGTTTTGCCGCCGTTTCTGAGGCGCTGGCACCATTTTTTGGGGATTTTAAGTTTCTATTGAAAATCACATTGGCGGCCATTTTGTTGTAGCCTGCCATGATACAGTACATTTTGACCATGTGCTGCGCTCGGCGGCCATCTTCCCTGAGCCTCTAGCATGGTTCCTACGGCGCGCAGCGCTGTTTTCTTCACACAGCACCTCACAGCTTCCTCACGTTTTTTCTTCTCACACGCACACAGCGGTTGTGCGGGACACGGGCGGCGGCGCTGGACAGTCCCCTCCGGTGTGGTGAGTGCGGGACACGGGCGGAGGCGCTGGACAGTCCCCTCCGGTGGGGTGAGTCCTGGACCCCTCTCCTTCTTCCTCCTCCCCCCCCAAGGCAGCGCAGCAGGAGTGGTGGCTGGGAGGCTTTTTTAATTAAATGGAGTCAGTGGTTTTGTCTGCATGGACAGGTGCTGCGTGCACCTGCATGTTTGCATAAGCCACAAAGCAATATCTGGGTCCTTCTCCAACATGATTCCCACACAGGGTTCATTATTGGTCCTGGACACTTTTGTGCCAGGGTGGGGCTGGAAGGCGGACGGGGGTTAAAAGGAGTGCTCCCTCCCCCCCTTATCCCCTGGGGAATGCTCTGTAAGGGAGCCGTGGACCAGATATCTGGGTCAGCAGGTTAAGGCATTATGGGTGCGCTTCTCACTGCTGTAGGGACCCTCTTCAGCTGGTTAGTGCAGCTGGGTTTCCGCCAAGGGCTCGGTCTTTTTTGATTCACAATTCAGACCGCTATGTGTAAACAGATTTCTTCCTTCTGTGCCCTTCTTTGATAATTTCTTAGATGCGGAAATGAGAAAAGCCACTGAGGGCTTTTGTAGTCTCTCACCGCTGGGCAGTTTAGTGCTCCTTTGAGGGGAGCCCTTTCCAGAGGTGGGCCTCCCCTCCGGTGGTGGACCCTACGGGCATGTATAGGTGATACTTCCCTATTGCACGGGACCCCCGCTTATATGGATCTGACTGATGGCAGATCCGAAGTATTGACCCTTTCCATGTTTTCATGCTGGGGTCTAACCAGCGGCCTAATGGGCCACTACTCTGGGGTCTCATTTACTCACAGACCTGTTCCCCCTTTTGGAGAAACAGAAGTGATGAATAGAGGAGGATGAGTGCTGGTTATCTCTCCCCCTGCCTTGAATGACAACTCAGGGTGGTGTAATTCTGATGCTAATCACTGATCATCACGATGTGGCATTTTGCACTGGACAAGGGAGGAGCGCGACTCTCTCCCGAAGTGATTAGGTTAGCGGACCAGCTGGTCCAGGGCCTTCATATAGGTCTGTTTCAGAATGGTTTTACGCACACGGCAGTGTAGTGGTTAATTTCATTACTTGGCAGCAAGTGAGCCATTCATTCGAATAGGACACTGACACCAATCTGCCTGGAGCTTGCATTGTCGCTCCCTGTATCTGCGTGCGTTTCCTACGGGCACTCCGTTTTCCTCCAAGGGTGTGCACACGCACCTACATAATGTTCATACGCGCTATGCGTGTGTATTGATGAGGGGCAACCCTCCCAGCCCGTCAAGGGCCCAGCTGGGGGTCTAATCTGTCCCTGGGTGCGTATGCGACCACGCTGGCACCCTGTAGCCGGCCAATGTATGTAGCCTTCCCTCCCTGTCTCTAGGTGAGGGGGCAGCTGGCAGGTTCACAATTCGGTAAAACCTTTTTGCTCTCCGACCGGTGGGTCTGCGAGGTGGTCTCTTCGAAGTACTAGATAGGGTTTTCTCCTATCCACAGAACAAAGTTCCTTCCTTGTGTCTTCCTCTCCCGGCCCATCGGTCTGCCTTGGGCAGTGTTGTTAAACTGTGGGGTAATTTCAATTTTCCTGCAGGACGAGTGTTTTCTAGGGGCCTCAGGCCCTGAATACCTTTGTGAACATCGGGTGATTTTGCGCGGAACCATTTGTTTGGTAGTTGTGCTCCATCCGGGGGTCATCTTGGCGCCCTCTGACATCAGGGATACATGCATGCATGTCCCTTTTTTGCACATGTCACTGTGTTCTTCCTGTGCTTTATGGTGAGAGAGGGTCTCTGTCAGCCTGTGGCCCTCCCTGTCGATCTGGCATTCGCACCATGGGTCTCCAGCTAGGACCTTGCACTGGTCCGAACTCTGTTGGGACAGCAAGGTTTTGCCTCGTTGGCCAATTGGACGACCTTCTTCTGAGAGTAACTTCTGTCTCAGACCTTGTGGATGTGTTATTCCCATTTGATCCCTCCGAAGACTCGGGTGGGCGTTAAACACCGGAAGGTGTAGCTCAGTGGCGGCAAGTCCGCCTTCCATGTGTGCAACCCAGGATTCAAATTCTGGGCATCCTAGGTTCCGACTCAGCATTGGGGTATCTAGGGTTGGTCCGGACTCCTCATCGGCGAAGGTCCTTTTCTCCCTGGAGAAATTGCAGACTCTTCAGTCTGCAGTGAAGGCATCGCGCAATCGGTCTTCCTACTGGTCCGGGACCTGTGGGTAGCCTCTTTCGAGGCGGTATCGTATGCCCAGCTCCGAACTCTGGTTTTCCGGGGGAAGTATTATCTGGGTGTTAAAGATCGCTTGTTTCTGAAATCTTCAGATTCCAGCTTCCTTCCGGTGGTCGGTATTTACAACGGATGCCAGCCTCAAGGGTTGTGGGCCTGGGGGGTCCCGTTGGGTCTGAATCGCTGGACTTGCGTTGGGTTGTCTGCCTGGATCCACCAGGTGTTGTGGACCCTGTCTACCAGTCTTTGTCCTATTTTTGATAATTAGACTATGTCGCTCCTCGTGGTCGAGGAGTTTGCAAGGTTGTCCGATCTGGTTTCGGCTGGACAATGGCAGGCAGTGACTTTGGTCTACCTTCAGGTTTACCAGCAGGCGGGTTACTGGACTCGCCAGATGCTGGACCAGGATTTCTGGTCTTGCGTGCGGAGCTCTCTTGCAGGTGAGCCTCACAGGGCTCCTGGCCGCTCACCCCCACCGCAGGGGTGTCAAGCTAGTGGGCAGGTCTAGTGGTCTGGTACAGACGTGCCAGTCACGCTGGTGGCCCTGAGGGGCCTGTATCAGCATTTTTTTGCCACCCCGCCTCTGTAGTGTTACCTCGACTGCTCCACTGAGTGGAGGTTTAGGAGATTCCGATGTCTCTAATCGCTCCAGTTTGGCCTTGGCGTCCTTGGCTCGTCTACCCTGGCGGTTTCCAGGGCGGGAGGCACCTCTATTCCAAGGTCCCATGGTTCATCCTGTCTTACAGTCACTGACTTGCTCAATATGACTATTGGAAGCCGGACTTTAAGAGACCGGGGTCTGTCAGTTTCGGTCATCCCCACAATGCTGAGGGCACGGTAGTCTTCTTCCTGGGGATCTACTGTCGCGCCTGGCAGGCTTTCATCTCTTGGCGCGACGAGATGAAGTGGCGTCTACGGACGTACTCGGTGTCCGGGGTCCTGTTGTTTTTACAGCTTGGAGTGGATCTAAGAGTTGCTTAAAGCACCGTTTGGGGGCAGATTTCAGCCTTGGCTGTGTTCTGTCAGTGGCCTTTGTTTGCGGCCCGTTCCCTGGTGGGCCGCTTGTTTGTGCAGGAGGGTTGTCATATTCTTCCCCTCTTGGCTCGTCTCTCCTCCCATGAGTTTTGACTCTGGTGCCCTTGGTTCTCCTGGAACCTTCCTTTTGGTAATATCAGAGAGATTCTCTCTTGACACTATCTCAGAAGGTGGTCCCTTTAGTGCTTTTTACCTCTGTTTGAGGGGTTCTGAGACGGCGGTCTTGTCTTGCAGGCCGCCATGACTGATCCTCCATACGAATTACGTGGTGGTTCACCCGCGACCTTCCCTTCTTCCGAAGGTGGTTTCGGCTTTTGGCAGGAATAAGGACATTGTTCTTCCATCCTTCTGTCCTTGGCCGGCACGTTCTATGGAGGTTGTCTTTCATACTTTGGGTGTGGTACATGCTTTGCGGGTGTACCAGCCTGCTACGACTTCGTTTCGGAGTTCTGACTCTCTTTTGTGTCGGTGTCTGGTCCACAAAAGGGCCTGACGGTCTTGTCGACCACCATATCTCGGTGGATCGGGTAGACTGTTACACAGGCCTATGCTCTTTAGGGGCGGGCTCCCTTTCCGGTCACGGCACTTTCGACCAGGGAAATTGGTGTTTCCTGGGGGTTTTTTTCCGACATCATGCATCGGTGTTCGCGGATACGCGAGGAGGCGACTTGGTCGTCCGTTCACGTTTCTTTCCAGAATTTACGTGGTTAGTGTGAGTGCATCTTCTGATGCTTCTTTCGCCCGCCAGTTTCTTGCAGGCGGCTGTTTGAAGTTGCACCTCCTCCATTGAGGAGCTCTGCTTGATTTTGGGGTGAAATTAAATATGGTTTTACTGACGTATTTCCCACCCCTCGTTTTTCATGACACTGCTTGGGGACGTCCCACTTGTCAAGATTTAAGGAGCTGTGTCCGTCCATGGACGATAAGAGAAAATAGGATTTTTTGTACTCACCGTAAAATCCTTTTCTCTGGAGTCCATGGACGGACACAGCTCCCACCCCTCCTTTTTAGGTTTGTACTGCTTGTTACGAACTGAGGCTGCAAGCTGCAGTGAGGAGGGATATGTCTGGAGGGACCGCCCCCTGGGCGGGGCTGTTCAACTCTGTTAATGTAACATGTATTTAACATGTTTCTGCCTAGTCCTCTCCTGTAAACAGGGAACATAACCCACTTGTCAAGATTTAAGGAGCTGTGTCCGTCCATGGACTCCAGAGAAAAGGATTTTACGGTGAGTACAAAAAAATCCTATTTTTACATATTTCTGACAACTGCACTCTGTCCGTTGTGCTATACCTTGCAGACCCCTGACTGCTGAACTCTGTATGCTGTGATGCATTTTGCATGCGCTTGACTGCTGTAATACCCACATACAGAGTAGTTGGATTATGCAACATATAACCCTGTGTACAGAGTGGTCAGGTCAGGAATATGTAACCGAGTGTAGTATGCAGGGGTCAGGAGTACATAACCTAAAACCCATTGTACAGACTGTAGAATTTAGGAGTATTGTCCAGGGGCCATTAATGTAACATATGACACGTGGCTGTCCTTTTTCACAGACTCCGCTTGCCTAGCAGGGATCGATCCATTGATCCCCGCTGAGCAGGCAGATTACAGGTTAGTCTCCGCTCACTGTGCAGAGACGGACCTGTGAGAGCTCTACTCTCCTCTATGGGGAATCGGAGGAAAACGGGCCGCTTGTCCATTTTTAATCTCATCTGATGCGATCCACCAGATGGATGGAAAATAGGGTCTCCATCTGTATGCATTTAGCGGATCGGATGTCGGAGGGCATGTCACCGCTGACATCTGTCGCTCCATAGAGGTGAATGGAGTGTCTGTCTACGTCTGCCAGAAAAACTCACAGGTGGACCTGAAAGAGCATTTGTGAAAGAGCCCTAAGACGTATGTACTGTATAGCACAGCATACAGTTATGAGTAGGTAAAGTACAAAGTATTTTTACTAAATCCTCACTATTACACCCTGCCATACATGACATTCTTGGTTATTGAACCCTGTATACTTTGCTGCCCCCCACTAAAGTTTCCTTGTCCTTTCCAAGCAAAAATCCCACTTCCCTCAGGTATCCCCCCACCCCCCAAAGTAACCATCAATTACTCGCCTCTGCACCCCTCCATTCACAGGTTGCCTCTGCACCCCATCTACAGCTTATCCTCACAGCTTTCACCTCTGCACAATCCGTACACCCCCTTTCCCGCTATCACCCCTGCACAAATCCCCCCCAGCTCTCTCACCATTTTACAGATCCCCCTCCCCCAGCTCTCTCACAAATCCTCCAACCCCCACACAAAAAGCTCTCACCTTTTTCACATATTGTCTTCCTCCCACACAGCTCTGTTACTTCTGCCTATTACGAATGTAGCACGGAGCAGAGGAGTAGTTTCGCAGAAAATTCACCCGGCTCCGTGCTACACAATTGTAACTGGCTGCAGGTGGAGACAGGAGCTGCCTCCCTAAGCCCCATATTTATAACAAATGTGGGTGCTCGCAGCATCACGTTCCGGGACATCCACCTGTAAACTTTCAGCATCATGTGCCCTGGATGCAGTGCCGATACTACGACACAAAAGCTGTGGGGGAAGCGAGTCCTCTACCAGCTCCTGTGTCACCTGACAAGCGGGAGAGGACAGGGCTGCCATAGGTGGCGGAACTCCGTGTGTGTATATATATATATATATATATAATTTATTAGTGTCACCATAATGACTTTGTACTGCTCTGGGAATCAATGATCACTTTTACAGTGATCATCACTGTAAATGGCAATCAATTTAACACTGTGAATGGCATCCATTTAGGGCCGAAACTAATCAATTAATCGACAACTAATCGATTATGAAATTAATCAATTACTATTTTCATAATCGATTAATCGGGCCAGTAACATAAGGGGGGTTTAAAAAAAAAATAGCCATTAATAGTACAAAAAGAGCAAATCTGTACTGTAAATATTACTTTCACTGTCCCACAGTAAAAAATGAACCCCTTACAGTAGCGATTATTTG
The DNA here is from genome assembly GCF_905171775.1 of Rana temporaria. Classification (NCBI taxonomy): domain Eukaryota; kingdom Metazoa; phylum Chordata; class Amphibia; order Anura; family Ranidae; genus Rana; species Rana temporaria. The sequence goes on along the minus strand of NC_053495.1, from coordinate 81,969,129 downwards.
CTCTTTTTTTTTTTACTAATTTTATTTATTTTTTAACCCCTATTATGTTACTAAACATCTCAGGCCTGGGTAACACCTCTGTGTTTTTTGCAGAAACACACTGGCCCGGATTCACAAAGCACTTGCGCCAACGTATCTCGATATACGCCGCGTAAGTGTAACTATGCGCCGTCGTATCGGTGCACCGTGCCCACAGAACTAGATATGCCTGAAAATAGGCTTCATCCGACCGACGTAACTTTCCTACGCCGGCGTATCGTGGGCGCATATTTACGCTGGCCGCCTCATTGCAAATATGCAAATGAGGGAGATACGTCGATTCACGAACATAGTTGCGCCCGGCGCATAATATACGCGGTTTGCGTAAGGCTTACGTCCGGCATATAGTTATTTCCCATCTATAAGGCGCAACTCAAGCAAAGGTATGAACCAGGGAACAGCCATCGTATTTTACGTCGTTTACGTAGTAGTACGTGAATAGGGCTGGGTGTAGGTTACGTAACGTCGTAGGCAGTGATCCCTCGTATCTTAGGGAGTAGTTCCGACGTGATTCTGCGCATGCGCACTGGATTGCGTCCACGGGACGGCACCGTACGTTATTCGTATCTTTATGACGCTCAGTCCATTTACATGGGGTCACGCCTCATTAGCATGGCTCACGCCCACTTCCACCTACGCTGGCTTACGCCGTGGAAACCCAGCGTAGATTTGGGGGCTAGTGCTTTGTGAATCCAGTGCTTGCATCTGTGTGCTGCGTCGGCGTAGCGTATATTAGATACGCTACACCCGCATAAATATGCGCCGATGTATGTGAATCCAGACCACTATGTTCATTTACATGGTTTCACATCCATGATTTTTTCAGCTGCTGTGTAGTTTAAAAGGGCAAGGACTTTTTTTTTTTTTTTTTTTTTAACGCAAAACTGTGCCATTTTGGTTTTAATATACTATATGCCATTTTTGGTTCAATATACTTGAATTTAAAAGCTGAAAAACATTTTTTGTGGCAATTTGTGTTTTCTAATCTGCCCAACAACAAATTGGTCAAAAAAAATAAATGCAAATCGCAGCAATTTTTTTTTTTTTTTTTTTTTTAAAGGTTAATTGGCCGATTAGTTGGCCGATTATTGTTTCGATTAATCGAATAATCTGTTAATAAACGATTATTCGATTAATCGAAACAATAATCGGCCAACTAATCCATTATGAAAATAATCGTTGGTTGCAGTCTTGCATCCATTCATGCACAATTTTGATGGCAGGGATTGGCCACAGCTGTCACATGGTACATGTCCACTGTATTTGCCCTGGACCCTAACACAATAGTACGCAATGTCTCTATAAATAAAAACGATTATTTACAGTTGACATTAGGGCTGCAACTAACGATTATTTTCATAATCGATTAGTTGGCCGATTGTTTCGATGAATCGGATAATAGCCTTAAAAAAAAAATTGTTGTTGGGCAGATTACAAAACACAAATTGCCGCAAAAACACATTACATGCTTTTCTATTGAAGTATTTTGAACCAAAACAAACAAAATGGCACCGTTTTGCGTTAAAATGTCATTGCCCTTTCCAAGGCAGCAGCTGAAAAAAAATCATGGATGTGAACATGTCCCATAGGAAAACATGTAAATGTGTTTCTGCAAAAAGCACCAAAAAACAAAGGTGTGAACCCAGGCCTGAGATGTTTAACAACATAATGGGGGTTAAAAAAAACAAAATTATGTACAAAAAGAGCAAATCGCTACTGTAAGGGGTTAATTTTTTTTACTGTGGGACAATGAAAGTAATATTTACAGTAGCGATTTTGCTTTTTTGTACTATAAAGGGATAATTTTAGTTTTTTTAACCCCATTGTTACTGGCCGATTAATTGATTATGAAAATAGTAATCGATTAATTTCATAATCGATTAGTTGTCGATTAATCAATTAGTTGTTTCGGCCCTAGTTGACATGCAATCAATCAGAGATCACCTGTCACCAGGGCAGTACACAGCAGCACTCGGTACAATGATCTGTGTCCTGTGGATGCAGCAGGTCACAAATCGAGCCACTGTGTGTCCCCCTAGGGCATGCATGAGGAGTGCAAGTGGGAGAACGTTGTGTGCTTTTGCATTATTACAGTAGCCCGGCGGGAGGTGGTTTTTAAAAGCATTCTTACTTTACAGCATTTCTTTGTATGTTAGAGCTGCACGATTAATCGTTATAAGATCAATCTTGATTCACCACCCCCCCCCCCCCCCTTGCGATCTCCAGGCTGGATTAGCGCAATTTTCTGATCTCCCTGCCGGATCTACGGAACCAGCGTGGAACGCAAATGGCGGATATTAGAACTGACGTCGGCACCGGTAACTAACGTCAGTCAACAGGGAGCGTGATGCGTCGCTGGATGTCGATGATGCATGGGCGGTACCACCACGTTTTTCGTCTGGGAAGCTAAACACACACAGCACAGCAGGAGCCGACTTAAAATACCGGCAACCACTGTCCCTTATTATGAATATTCCCACAGTCAGCTACCCATATTATGAATATTACCAGAGTCTGGAGTAGCGGACTGTGGTAATTATAATATGGGTAGCAGACTGTGGTAATATTAATATTTCTTTATCGTACATCACGGGACACAGAGCAGCATAGCCATTACATATGGGTTATATAGTGTACCTTCAGGTGATGGACACTGGCACTCTCCGACAGGAAGTTCCCTCCCTATATAACCCCCACCCATAGTGGGAGTACCTCAGTTTTTTTCGCCAGTGTCTTAGGTGTTGGTGCACGTTGAAGGTTGTGCCTGCAGTTTGTCCTTGGGACCAGGGCCAGCCTACCGGATCCGTCCAAGGTGCTTCATAGCCAAAGTGGACGGTACCCGGGCCCCAATTCGTGGATGGGGTTTTGCCTATAATGCCTCTCCTTGGAGGGCTGGACTCTGGGTTCCAGGACTGGGTTTTTAACCTATGGATACCTGCTGCCAGTAGTGCTGTATAGGTCCAGGTGTGTGGTGTTCCTGACTTGGACCCCGGTCCCTGAAGGTCTATGACCCTACCCACGGTGAAGGGGGAAGATTGGGCCTCTTGCATGAGCAATACCCTGCGGCGTGGAAAGGTAAGCGGGGGGCCTACGGAACTTGGTTTGTCAGTAGGCCCCCCACAGGGGACTCTGGGGTAAAGCCTTTTTTATGCCTCTGTGCATGGGCTAAAAGAGAAACCACAAAGTCTGCATGACTGGATGGCTCAGACACCCAGGTATACTGTTCCTCTGGCTGGGCTAGTAGACTGCTGCTGCTGCTACAAGGTGTTTTGCTCCATGAGATGTAAAGGAGCATGTCAGGTTTAAAAGACTTACTTCCTGGTTGTCTGTGTGTGTCTTCCAGCAGCTCCTGGGCCCCTCTCCCCACATGGCTTCCTGCTTCCTTCAGAGCGGCGTCGGGAGCGCGCACGCGCGCGCGCTGTTATAGACGGCGGGGCGCGCCGACGCTGAGTGGAGGGGGCGGGGGACGCCCGGGGAGTCCCCTCCCCTCTGTACATCAGAGGGGAAAACTCTATTTAGCCTGTCAGTCTGCTGAAGGCTGTGAAGGGACACGGAGCAGCGATGCTGAGCTGAGCAGGATAGGTTTGCCTATGTTATGCTGACACAGTGACACCTAGTGGCCGTTTTTTTGTACACACCTTACTAAAGAGCTGTTTAAGCTCATATTTTCTCTAGAAAGCCGGTGTACTAAGTAGCAGTCAGAGTACTTTTATTATTGGGTGCTCTCCTAGCCCAGCATTAAGGGAAACAATATTAGGATGTGATTAAGCCCTTGGGGCACAATATTGTTATCTCTTGTTAGGTTTTGGGAAGTTTAGTTTCTGTCTAACATTACCCTAGTCTAATTTTTTCCTCATTTATTTAAATGTGTGTTTTTCTCCAGCTATTACAGTTGGTTGTATATTAGCGGAGTATCTCAGATTTGTTTATTATGGCTCCTAAGGGTGCAGGGAACGCTAAAAATGCTAAAGGTGCTAAAAGGCCAAAGGGTTCCCCATCGGGCTCGGAGGATATTCCCCAAAATCCAGCTGCCCCTACCTCCCCGGAGGATCCGGAGGTTGCTGCCCTGGGTGAGCCATCGGGGTTGCTAGGTGCTATGGCTGGCCCTATTCAACCAACTCCTTCCTATGTCACGGAAGAGATGTTAGCCTCCACCTTGGGTGGATTTGAAAAAAGGATGACTGCTTTTATTATGGCCTCTTTATCCGGGAAGAAGCAGGCTAGGTCCCAGTCTCCCAGGTTTGAATCTCCTGAGGAAGATGTCCTTTCAACTGAGGAATTGGAAGATACAGGAGACCAGGCCGAGGATCACCTGGACCATTTAGGTTCTGAGGATTCTACTATAGAAGAACCTTTTTCAGCTTCTCACGCAGAAAAACTGTGGGTTCAGCCCTTAACGGATATGGTGCGGTCAGCTTTTAAGATGCCTTTGCCTCAGCCTCTGGCTTCCGCTGTGTCCTCATTGGGCTCCCTAAAGGCGCCCCAAGCCAACCTGGTGTTCCCGGTTCATCCTTTGTTAAAGGACCTGATATTTCAGGATTGGGTTAAGCCAGACAGGATTTTTTTGCCTCCTAAAAGGTTCGCAGTTATGTACCCCTTAGAGGAGTTTTCGAAAAAATGGGCTGTCCCCACTGTTGACGCAGCCATATCATGTGTCAATAAAGCTTTAACGTGTCCAGTGGACAATATTCACATGTTCAAAGATCCTGTGGATAAAAGACTTGAGACCTTACTGAAGGCATCCTTTGCCACAGCGGGGGCAGTGGTCCAGCCAGCCGTAGCTGCCATTGGCGTCTGCCAGGCTTTAAAGGACCAGGCAAAGCAGGCCCTAAAGGACCTCCCGGCTCAACAGGCTCAGGACTTGGCTGACCTACCCAGAGCTTTATGTTTCGCGGTAGACGCCATCAAGGATTCAATCCAACAGGCGTCCCGCCTATCCCTGTTTCTGGTTCACATGAGAAGATTACTTTGGTTAAAAAACTGGTCTGCAGAAACCCCCTGCAAGAAGCTCCTTACAGGATTCTCCTTTCAGGGAGAGAGATTGTTTGGAGAAGATCTTGACAAATATATTCAAAAGATCTCTAGTGGTAAGAGCACCCTCTTGCCGGTTAAGAAAAGGTTCCCTCTTTTAAGCGTCCAACCTCTCCAGTCCCAGGGCCCTCATTCTCTAGGCAGTATCGACGGCCTCCTGGACGCGCAGCTGCAAACAGGCCACAGGGGCAAGCTGCAGGGAACAAGAGACCGTGGAACCGTAAGCCGGTTAAGGCTGCCCCTAAGGCAGCCTTGTGAAGGGGCGCCCCCACTCTCTCGGGTGGGGGGGAAGACTCCGGTTCTTCTCGGAGTTGTGGGGGGCCAAAGTTACCGACCAATGGGTTCTGTCCCCAGTGACTCAGGGGTACAAGCTGGAGTTTCGGGAGTTCCCCCCTCCTCACTTTCAAGCGTCAAGACTTCCAGGCGACCCTCAAAAGCAGGCATCACTTCTGTCCGCCCTAGAGCGACTCCTATCTCAAGGAGTGATTATGGAAGTACCAGCAGGGGAGCAAGGACAAGGGTTTTACTCAAACCTCTTCATTGTCCCGAAGCCAAACGGCGACGTCAGGCCTATACTGGACCTAAAGTCATTAAACCGCTTTTTAAGAGTCCGGTCCTTTCGAATGGAGTCCATTCGCTCGGTGGTGGCCGCCCTTCAAGGAAGGGAGTTCTTGGCCTCCATCGATATAAAGGACGCATACCTGCACGTTCCGATTTTCCCAGGCCATTACAGGTTTCTGCGTTTTGCCCTAAACTATCGGCATTATCAGTTCGTGGCTCTTCCGTTCGGACTAGCCACGGCCCCTCGGGTTTTTACGAAAATCCTGGCCCCCGTGTTAGCCATCCTAAGGGAACAGGGCATTCTGGTCATGGCCTACTTAGACGATCTTCTGGTAGTCGACCACTCAGCGGCCGGCTTAAATCGGGTAGTGTTGCTAGTAGTAAACTGCCTAGAGTCCCTGGGTTGGGTTCTAAACCGGGACAAATCGGCCTTAAAGCCCACAAGAAGGTTGGAGTATCTAGGTCTGATTTTAGATACAAGACGACAATGGATCTTCCTGCCCCAGTCCAGAGTGGACTCGATAAGGGAGTTAATCCAGATAGTCCTAAGCAGCACAAGGCCATCTATACGCATCTGCATGCGCCTGTTGGGAAAGCTAGTGGCCGCCTTCGAGGCAGTGCCCTATGCCCAGATCCATTCTCGGAGGCTACAGAGAGCAATTCTCACGGCCTGGGACAAAAGACTCCAGGCCTTGGATCTTCCCATTTCTCTTCCCTATGCGGTAAGGCAGAGTCTGTGTTGGTGGCTAGTCACAAAAAATCTTCTGAAAGGAAGATCGTTCAGTCCCCCCTCATGGAGGATAGTAACCACGGATGCCAGCCTATCGGCTGGGGTGCAGTCCTAGACGATTTAACCCTACAGGGGAAATGGTCAAGGGCAGAATCAGCCCTACCCATAAATGTCTTAGAGATCCGAGCAGCTCGGTTGGCTCTTTTGGGCTGGACGGAAACTCTGCAGGGCTCCCCAGTGAGGGTACAATCCGACAATGCCACTGCCGTGGCTTATATAAACCACCAGGGCGGCACCAGGAGTCAGGCAGCCCAGAGGGAGGTAGATCGGATCTTTTCATGGGCAGAGGCCCATGTCCCCTGCATCTCAGCTATCTTTATCCCCGGGGTGGACAATTGGCAAGCGGACTTCCTCAGCCGCCAACAGATGTCCCCAGGGGAGTGGTCCCTCCACCCCGAAGTGTTCCAGGACATCTGCCGGAAGTGGGGTACTCCGGAGGTGGACGTTATGGCGTCCAGATTCAATGCCAAAGTAGCAAAGATTGTCTCTCGAACGAGGGATCCATTGGCCTGCGGGACGGATGCCTTGGTGTGCCCTTGGCATCAGTTTGCGCTAATCTATGCCTTCCCTCCAATACGGATGCTACCCCGTCTTCTTCACAGAATTCAAAGGGAACGCAAGCCAGCGATTCTAGTGGCCCCGAAGACCTTGGTACTCCTTGATAAAAAGGATGACGGTAGAGGAGCCTTGGGTCCTCCCTCTACGTCCGGACCTCCTCTCACAAGGGCCATTCTACCATCCTGCCTTACAGGCCCTAAATTTAACGGCCTGGCGGCTGAGTCCCTGATTCTCAGAAACAGAGGCCTTTCAGGGCAGGTCGTTTCCACCCTTATAAGCGCAAGAAAACCAGTTTCCAGGTTAATATACTATAGGGTGTGGAAGACCTATATTACCTGGTGTGAAACCAGGAAATGGGATCCCCGCAAGTATACCATTGGGAGAATCCTGGAGTTTTTACAGTTGGGAGTGGAAAAAGGTTTGGCGGTCAGCACAATCAAGGGGCAGGTGTCTGCCTTGTCGGTCTTCTTCCAGAGACCTTTGGCTGCCCATTCTTTAATGAAATCCTTTTTACAAGGTGTTATTCGGGTGAATCCCCCGATTAAAGCTCCCCTGTATCCTTGGGATCTAAATTTGGTTCTATCGGCCTTGCAAAGGCAGCCCTTTGAGCCCTTGTCCGCGATCCCTTTGGTCCTTTTGACTAGGAAACTAGTGTTTCTGGTGGCCATGGCATCCACCAGAAGAGTGTCGGAGTTGGCAGCCTTGTCATGTAAGGCACCTTATTTATTACTGCATAAGGACAGGGTCGTTTTGCGGCCGCTTCCGTCCTTCCTGCCTAAGGTGGTGTAGAATTTTCACCTTAATCAAGATGTGATTCTTCCATCATTTTTTCCAAAACCTTCCTCTAAGGAAGAGAGGTTACTACATTCCTTGGATGTAGTTAGAGCTGTAAAGATTTACTTGGAAGCTACAGCCCAGATTCGTAAGACGGACGTCTTATTCATTCTGCCAGAAGGGCCCAAGAAGGGCCAGGCAGCGTCTAAAGCCACTATTTCTAAGTGGATTAGGCAGACGATTATACAGGCCTATGGCCTGAAGGGGAAGAGTCCACCCTTATCGGTTAAGGCTCATTCCACTAGAGCTAGAAGTGCCTCTTGGGCAGCGTATCACCAGGTCTCTATGGCTCAGGTCTGCAGGGCAGCGACCTGGTCATCTGTTCACACATTTGCAAAATTTTATCAAATGGACGTTAGGAGGAACGCTGATTCAGCTTTTGGGCAGGCGGTACTCCGGGCCGCAGTTTAATCTCCTCTTGTCCGGTGGCACCTCCTGTTTGGTTTTTTTCTGGTTGTCTCCCTCCCCTCATGGAGCATTGCTTGAGGACATCCCATATGTAATGGCTATGCTGCTCTGTGTCCCGTGATGTACGATAAAGAAAAAGGGATTTTTAATAACAGCTTACCTGTAAAATCCTTTTCTTGTAGTACATCACGGGACACAGAGCTCCCACCCCTCTTATGGGGAATTTTGGGATGCATATTGCTTGCTACAAAACTGAGGTACTCCCACTATGGGTGGGGGTTATATAGGGAGGGAACTTCCTGTCGGAGAGTGCCAGTGTCCATCACCTGAAGGTACACTATATAACCCATATGTAATGGCTATGCTGCTCTGTGTCCCGTGATGTACTACAAGAAAAGGATTTTACAGGTAAGCTGTTATTAAAATCCCTTTTTTTGAGAATCGTGAGACAATCGTGATCTTCATTCAAGCAAAAGAATCGTGATTCTCATTTTTCCCAGAATTGTGCAGCTTTAGTGTGTGTTCTTTAGGTATGCTCTGAGAATGGGAACACATAACAAAGATATAGTGGGGTTTTCTCAAATTGCATAGTTACATAGTTGGTGAGGTTGAATTAACCACTTCCCGACCTCCTCATGTACATATACGTCAGCAGAATGGCACGGACAGGCACATGTACGTACCTGTACGTCCTCTGCTAGACGTGGGTGGGGGGTCCGGTCGGGACCCCCCCCGGTACATGCGGAGGTCGGGTCCGTTCGGGGAGCGATCCGGGACGACGGCGCGGCTATTTGTTTATAGCCGCTCCGTCGCGATCGCTACCCGGAGCTGAAGAACGGGGAGAGCCGTGTGTAAACACGGCTTCCCCGTGCTTCACTGTGTCGGCGCATCGATCGCGTCATTCCCTTTATAGGGAAGACACGATCGATGACGTCATTCCTACAGCCACACCCCCCTACACTAGTAAACACACACAAAGTAAACCCTAACTCCTACAGCGCCCCCTGTGGTTAACTCCCAAACTGCAACTGTCATTTTCACAATAAACAATGCAATTTAAATGCATTTTTTGCTGTGAAAATGACAATTGTCCCAAAAATGTGTCAAAATTGTCCGAAGTGTCCGCCATAATGTCGCAGTCACGAAAAAAATCGCTGATCGCCGCCATTAGTAATAAAAAAAATAAAAATGCAAAAAAACTATCCCCTATTTTGTAAACGCTTTAAATTTTGCGCAAACCAACCGATAAACGATTATTGCGATTTTGTTTACCAAAAATAGGTAGAAGAATACGTATCGACCTAAACTGAGGAAAAAAAAAACATTTATATATGTTTTTGGGGGATATTTATTACAGCAAAAAGTAAAAAATATTGAATTTTTTTCAAAATTGTCGCTCTATTTTTGTTTATAGCGCAAAAAATAAAAACCGCAGAGGTGATCAAATACCACCAAAAGAAAGCTCTATTTGTGGGGAAAAAAAGACGCCAATTTTGTTTGGGAGCCACGTCGCACGACCGCGCAATTGTCTGTTAAAGCAACGCAGTCCCGAACTGTAAAAACCCCTTGGTCTTTAGGCAGCAATATGGTCCGGGGCTTAAGTGGTTAAGACCTCAGTCCATCCAGTGTCGGTATGTGTATGCATTTGTCTCTAACACCTCCCATATCCCTGTATATTGGTTATGCTAAGATACTTATCCAAGGCCGCTTTCACGTGAGAGGTCCATCTGTCTTTTTCAGCCACCCTGGATCGGACCCTCCATTCTCCTCTATGGACTTGTGTCTATTTACACCAGCATACCTCCTGTTCAGATTCGATCTGGCAAAAAAATAAAAAGGAAGGAGATTGGTTGCCCTCTGTCTGACTGGATTGGAGGGCATTCAGGTGTAAATGAACAGCCAGTCTGTTTATGTCCGGCTGCCCATAGAGAAGAGTGTGTTCTGTCATCCTGCTGCTCCGCTCAGCTGATGGACCCCCTGCTGATTTAAAACCGGATCTGGCTCGTGTGAAAGGGGCCTAATTTTTTTTTTATTCATTAACGCTTCCTGCTGACGCCACTGATTTTTAAATGAGAATTCTTCTTTTTTGCCATTTTAACAGTAAACAGTTTAAGGGTAAACCACTTCTCATCCAGTTTCTTTGAGTGGCCACATGTCCTCTTGAGTGACTTGTTCTCCATATACTAGAATCACCATTTATGTATTGTGGGTAGTGGTGCAACAGATCACCGTTGATCCGTGATCCAAACTGGTCACCCCCTTCAGGTCGGCACACTATGTAATCCGCGAATTGCCGCCACGGCCATAGCATTAGGAAAGGTTGCGGCTTCGGCCTAGCTCCGGAGCCGCGTCCACCTTGGTACACCTTACGGCAGCCCTCCTCTCTGTTTACACCCACAGAGGAGGAGCAGCCCGCACTCGTGGGACACACACACACACACACACACCGCTGTCTGAGGTCTGTAAGGGGGACTGGGGGTCTGCACTGAGGGGTTACTGTCTGTACTACCGGGTTACTGTCTGTAGCACTGAGGGGGGTTACTGTCTGTACTGAGGGGGGGCAGTGTCTGTACTGAGGGGGGGGTGTCTGTACTGGGGGATGTACTGCTGGGGAGGGTCTGCACTGAGGTGGGGGTGTCTGCACCGAGGGAGGGGGGGTCTGTAGTTGGTGGGGGGTGACACCAACCCTAGTGACGCCACTGCGGTGGGGGAGATGTGGATATTAGTGGGGAGATGTGTATATTACAGTGTGGGGGGGGGGAAATGTGAATATTACAGGGGGGGGGGGGGGGAAGATGTGGATATTACAGTGGGGGAGAATTTTTTTTCTCTTCCGTATTTATTTATTTGTTTGATTTTCCTGCTATCTTCAATCAACTGCCGACTGGGCGACAGGCGTCAAGCGTGTGCCGACCATAGCTGCGCGCTGGGTCGTCCACGACATGCCCGTCGCTCTACGAGTGGCTGGTGAGCTATACGCTCCAGGGCTTGCATCGGACAGGTCTATTCTACAGGGCCGAGTCGCAGTAGCCTGGCCGACAGCCACCTCTGTTACCATGCGGTAGATGTGCTGTGCAGGATGCTTCCGGCATAAACCCACAGGAAGGGTAAGTAACTACTACCTTGCTTTAGCAAGAAGACAGAGCTGGGCATTCTTGGAGAGGTGAGTAAAGAGCCTTATCCCCCTTCTCCCCTCCCCCCACTCCTCCTCCTACGCTTTCTGAGCTAGCTGCTGGGCAGGGGTTCTTCTGGGAAGCTTCACTTGGGGAACCATAAGTCACTAAATCGGTGTATAAAGCTGCATAAGAGATTCTGTTTACCTGTGGGTCCTGCTCCATGCTGTCGGCGGCCATGTTTGGTGTATCCATGCTGTATTTCTTTACTTGCACAATGTATAAAGCTGCATAAGAGATTCTGCTTTCCTGTGTGTCTTGCTCCATATGCTGTCAGTGGCCATGTTTGGTGTGTCCATGCTGTATTTCCACTTACACAATGTAGAAAGCTACATAAGAGATTCTGCTTTTCTGTGTGTCCTGCTCCATGCTGTCGGCGCCCATGCTGTATTTCTTTTCTCACTGGCGGCCATCTTCTTTTTGGCGATTTCTGCTGAGGTGTACTGACTGCTGCATTACTCTGCTGCACCGTGGTTTTCTGCCCTGTTGGCCTCTAGTGTCAGATCAGCGGCCATTGACCATGGATCAGACCATTTTAAAAACGGCAGATGAACAGATGCACGCTGCGACTGAGCAGTCTGAAAGACTAACAAAAATCGCAGCCCCACAAACAGCCTTTGATCTCAGCTTTGGAAAGAACAGATCGACACACACTCTGCAGGCACCAGATTTGCTATTTAAACCATCTACTACGGTTCTTGGGTGGTGAGTCGTCTGGGGGGGAACCGCTTGTCTCTGCTGCAGCCAGGAGTGGTGGGTTACTTGTTTGGGGGTCCCTGTGTCTGGTGTGTGGACAGCATGGTGTTGGAAGCAGACGCTTTTCTCCCCGAGACAACTGAGCTGGCAATTGATGCCCCTGCACCCGATCTATCGGTGGACGCTATGCGGCAATCCTAGATGCCTTCGTAGCCAAGGTGGAATCAGTGCGCAGGAGAATGGGGGCTAGAAAGCGCCCCCTCCCTTGCCATCTGCTGGGGACAACTCAGATGCGTTGCCGGGTCCAGCTAGCGCTCATGACCCTGGCCCTGAGGTATCTGAAGATGCGGACCAAGAGCTCTCTTGAAGAGAGTTTCTTGAAAAGATGGTCCTCACCCCCGATAGTGGACCCTCCGGTGTCCAGATTAAACAAGCTCCACCATCCCAGTGGAGGGGGCTCCTGCCTTCAAAGACCCTGCGAACGAGAGGGCTGAGGCGATCACCCGCAACCTGTACACGGTATTGTTTGACGGTATGCCCAACCATAGTTGGGGCCCTGGTTTTTCAGACACTCACAGAAGGGGCAAAGATGCTGCTCTATGGGTTACAAGCATCAGGCTTCCTCGAATGAAGTAGCCCTAGCTGACCTACTAGTACAAGGCCTAAAACTTTTGTGAATCAGCCTTGGACACTATTCCCCTGCTTGCCAGAGCTTCAGGTCAGGCGGTGGTATTACGCCGTCTACTTTGGTTAAGATTTGGTCCACCAACCAATCTTCCAAGAAGCCCTGATGGACTTGCCCTTTAAGGGCGACAGACTTTTTGGAACTTCCCTGTATGACATAATTAAAGATGCTACAGGAGGTAAGAGCACACTGCTCCCACAGTCCAAAAAGGGGAAGGAGCCACGCCGTAGGCAAGAGCCCTTCTTACCGCACACAAGCGGTTTTCTCGTCCGCCCAGTACGACGGGTAAACGACCACAGGCCGATAAAGCGTCTGCTCAGGGAATGAGACGTCCCTGGTTTCGCAAACTCAACAAACTTGCAGACAAAGCTACGTCCGCATGAAGGTTTGCCCCCACCCATCTCTCGGGTTGGGGGACGTCTTCGTGACCCGGTGGACATCTCAGGTCCCCGACCGGTGGGTTTGCAAAGTAGTGTCTTAAGGGTACAAGATAGAACTTCTATCTTGCCCACCAAACAGATTTTTTTTCCCTCCAACTGCCAGCTACAACCGACTCATCAGGAAGCCCTATTTGGGGCAGTTCAAGACCTGCTGAAATGCGGGGTGGTTATTCCTGTCCCCGTACAGGATCGGTTTCAGGGGTTTTACTCCAATCTGTTCATCGTACCAAAGAAGGAGGGCGTTCGCCCAATTCTGGACCTCAGGCCCCTCAATTGCTTTGTGAAGGTACAAAGATTCCGGATGGAATCGGTTCGCTCTGTCGTCACTGTCCGCCAGCTAGGGGACTTTCTGCCATCCTCTGACATCAGGGATGCCTATTTACATGTCCCCATATGCACAAAGCAGCAGATACATTTGCGCTTTGCGGTCAGGGAAGACCACTATCAATTTGTGGCTCTCCCCTTTGGCCTGGCATCGGGACCAAGGGTGTTTACCAGGGTGCTTGCCCCAATTCTCGCCCTACTAAGACAAAGTGGCATCGCTATCGTGGGCTACTTGGACAACCTGCTTCAGCCTCAGGGCCGATTCAGCCTCAGAATTAGAGGTGTGCGTGTCTATAACAGGTCAGACCCTCAGATACTTTGGGTGGCTACTGAACATTCAGAAGTCAGTAATAGTACCGACTCAACGCCTAGTATATCTGAGATTGATTCTGGACTCCTCAGAGGCAAAGGTTTTCTTCCCTGTGAAAAAGTTGCAGACCCTTCGGGCTGCGGTGCGGTAGTTGACATCCCAGAAGGGTCATCACTCCGCTTTTGCACGCGAGTCCCGGGCCTCATGGTGGCCTCCTTCGAGGCGATACCATAGGCGCAATCTCACACGCGAGTGCTACAGAAGGAAATTCTGTCCAGATGGGACAAGCGCCCATCATCCCTGGATTATCAAATCAGGGTGAGCCACTTGGTCAGGGCCTCCCTTGTGTGGTGGCTGACCTCACCGGCACTTCTGTCCGGGAAGTCGTTCCTTCCTTATCACTGGATAGTCATCACGACGGACGTCCGTCTTACCGGTTGGGGGGGGGGGGAGACTGGGGGGTTCAGTTGACCCAAGGTCGCTGGTCTCCAGAGGATTCCCATTTGCCGATCAAGTGCCTGGGCTCTCCACATGGTCTCAGAGGCTACGAGGGAGTCCAGTCAGGATCCAGTCGGACAATGCCACAGCGGTGGCATATGTCAACCATCAAGGAGGAACAAGAAGCTCGGCTGCAGCGTCAGAAGTTGCTCACATCCTAAGGTGGGCAGAAAGGAGCATATACCGGCCCTGTCGGCCATATACATTCCAGGTGTGGAAAACTGGCAGGCGGACTACCTGAGTCGCCAGATGCTGGACCAATGACAATGGTCTCTGCACCCGGAGGCGTTTCAGCGCCTTTTCCCAAGATGGGGCACACCAGATGTAGATCTCCTGGCGTCTCGACTCAATCGGAATGTATTGAGGTTTGTGGCCAGGTCAGGAGACCCATGGGCGGACACGACAGATGCCTTAGTGGCGCCGTAGAGTCAGTACCAGCTAATCTATGCCTTCCCTCCTCTAAAGCTCCTGCCTCTTCTGCTTCGCAGAGTGGAGGCAGAGGGAATTCCTATGATCCTAATTGCTCCGGATTGGCCTTGGCGCCCTTGGTACCCTGATCTAGTGCAGCTAGTAGCAGACGTCCCTTGGCATCTACCGCTGAGAGAGGACCTGCTGTCACAAGGTCCCATACTGCATCCTGCTTTACAGTCGCCGGCTTTAACGGCATGGCTATTGAAAGCCAGGTACTAAGACTGGGGCTTTTCGGATTCTGTGATTTCTACCATGAGGAAGGCTAGGAAGTTATCCTCTAGGACAGGCATATGCAATTAGCGGACCTCCAGCTGTTGCAGAACTACAAGTCCCATGAGGCATAGCAAGACTGACAGCCACAAGCATGACACCCAGAGGCAGAGGCATGATGGGACTTGTAGTTTTGCAGCAGCTGGAGGTCCGCTAATTGCATATCCCTGCTCTAGGAGGATTTATTATTGCACTTGGAGAGCTTACTTAGCCCTTTAAGATTAAGTGGAATCCACAGACTTATATTGTGTCCAGAGTCCTGCTGTTCTTACAGCGCGGGGTGGACCAAAAAGCTTGCTTTAAGCACGGTTAAGGGGCAGATATCTACTTTGGCTGTTTTCTTTTCAGCGACTCCTGGCGCCTCGCTCTCTAGTCAAAACATTTGTGCATGTGGCCCCTCCGCTCCGTCCTCCTCTACCTCCGTGGGGATTTTAATAGCAGACACACCTTGGCGTCTAACGCTACGAGAGGACCTTCTGTCGCAAGGTCCCATAGGTCATCCTGCTTTACAGTCCAATGGCTTTAACGCCATGACCTCTAGGTGCCTCAGAACCATCGTTTGAGAACATTAGGGAAGTTCCCTTGTTGACACTTTCTCAGAAAGTGGTCCTTTTGGTGGCTGTTATGTCAGCTAAGACGGGTTCTGAGCTGGCAGCCTTGTCATGAAAGGCTCCCCATTTTGATCTTCCACAAGGATAATATGGTGCTGTGTTCGCAGCTTTAGATTATTCCTAAGGTCATTTCGACCTTCCATCTCAAGGAAGACATTGTACTGCCATACTTGTGTCCTCATCCGTCGAATCCTAAGGAGACGACGTGGCATTCCACGGACGCTGTCCTAGCTCAGAGAATATCCTTGTCTGTTACTGCTCCGTTCCGGAGTTCAGACTCACTGTTTGTTTCCGTGGCTGGTCCCAAGAAGGGCCCAGCGGTCTCATCGGCCACCATTTCGAGGTGGACCCGACAGATCCTGATCAGGCTTACTCTTTGTACTGCTTGCTACGAACTGAATTGCTTGGTGCAGGCTGAGGGGATATAGTCAGTGGGACCGCACCCTGGGTGGGGCGGTTCGCCTTTGAAGTTGTTAACTCTTTCTGCCTAGTCACTCCTAAAGATAGGCTATTTCCCACGTTGTCGAGATTAAGGCTGTGTCCATCCATGAACTCGGAGAAAGAGATTTTACGGTGAGCATAAAATCCTATTTTTTTTTTTTTGCTGATCCGAGGAACGGTCCGAACAGTGAGTTTTTTGTTCTGTTGCACCCCTAATTGTGGGCATAACCTCTTAACCCTTTCACTGCCAGAGGCGTTTTTGCACACGTGTAACCACTTGCTTACTGGGCACTTAAACCCCCCTCCTGCCCAGACCAATTTTCAGCTTTCAGTGCTCTCACACTTTGAATGATAATTACTCAGTCATGCAACACTGTACCCAAATGATTTTTTTTTGTACTTTTTTCCCCCCCTACAAATAGAGCTTTGTTTTGGTGGCATTTGATCACCTCCTGTTATTTTTTTTTTTTGCGCTATAAATGGAAAAAGACCGAACATTTTGAAAAAAACAAATTTCTCTTAATTTCTGTGATAACATTTTGCAAATTGGTACTTTTTTTCCCCCATACATTTTGGCCACAATTTATACTGCTACATATCTTTGGTAAAAATAACCCACAATTTGCGGAAATTATTTGGTCTGTGTGAAAGTTTGAGTCTACAAGCTATAGTGCAAATCATAAAAAAATTATCACATCTGATGTATTGAGACCCTAACAAGCCAGGAAAGTACAAATACCCCCCAAATAACCCCCTTTTGGAAAGTAGACATTCTAAGGTATTTAGTAAGAGGCATGGTGAGTTATTTGAAGCTGTAATTTTTTCCCACAATTCTTTGTAAAATTAGGATTTTTATTTTTTAAAATGATCTCAAAATTGTCATTGTAATAGCTTATTTCTCTCACCTGGCATGCGCATACCACAAATGACGCCCCAAAATATATTCTGCTACTCCTGAGTATTACAATACCACATGTGTTGGACTTTTACTGCCTGACCACATAGAGAGGCCCAACATGCAGGGAGCACCATCAAGTGTTCTAGGAGCATAAATTACACATCTAACTTGTTGACTACCTATTACATTTTGGAGGCCCTGGAGCTCCAGGACAATGGAAATGCCCACAAAATGACCCTATTTTGGAAAGTTAACACCCAATGTATAATCTATGAGGCATAATGAGTCTTTTGAATGGTTCATTTTTTTCCAGAAGTTTTGGGAAAATGTGGGGAAAAAATGAACGCATATTTTTTACACAAAGTTGTCCGTTTTTATTAGATATCTCAAACACATAGCATGTACATAGCAAAAACGACACCCCAAAATACATTCTGCCACTCCTGAGTATGGCGATACCACATGTGAGACTTCTACACAGCCTGGCCACATACAGAGATCCAACATGCAAGGAACACCGTCGGGTGTTCCAGGGACACATGGCATGTACATACCAAGAATTACAGCCCAAAATACATTATGCTGAGCAAAGGTAAACAAAAGATTACCTGTGGTTTTAGTAGCGCAGTTGTACACAGGATAGCACTGGTTCGGGCAGCAACAGCATACACAATTGTCCAGGCAGCAGGCAGGGATACTGTCCATATACAGTCCAGGCAGAGATATTGCCAGCAGTGCCAATAATATTGGTCCTGGTAGTAGGCAGGAACATGTGGTGTGGTCAGTGCGACAGGCAGAGACATAATGGCAGCAAGTCCTACAGGCAGCAGGCAGAAGTAGGGCCTCGTTCAGGACAGAATGGGGACAGGGGTAGAGGCTTCTCCCACCCTAATATCTTTGAAGCCTCCGAGTGTCCAGACCCAATCTAGAATGAGAAAACAAAAAAAAATTGTTTTCTTCATCCTTCATCCAGAAAAAAAAATCTGGAGCCCCTCGCATATGTGAGACCTCTGTTTGAATCCCACTAGTCCAGTAGCGGGGTACAAGATCAATCCAAGAGGCAGGCAAAATACAGTCCCGGGTCAGTTCCAGATCAGGCAGAGGTACAGAATCGGCAGGCAGAAGTGTGTCGAATAACAAGCCAGGGTCCGTTACAGAGCAGGAAGTGGCATAAGGGGTGTGAAGGTGTGTGTGAAGGCAGGAACTGAGGATTACATTTACCATACTTCACTTATAATTTAGTGAAGTATGGTAACGGCGAAAACAGTCACCTATACAGAGGCCTGGTTGGGAAGGACACTCGGCACAATAATGTGTCTCTTCTGACTCCTCCATTGGTACACGCCTTGCATCTTTTTTGACGTCGTTGGTCTGGGAGGGATTTTATCGGGAAAGTGGCATTCGGAGAGTTGACTAAGAACATCTGATCGGATGTTTTGGGGTGGGCCGTTCTGGAATATCAGGGCAGTGGTGATTTCCTCCTGGTAGCCAAGGAAGGGTTTTGGGTGGATTTGCGGTAAATAATATAGGAGTATATGGCCAAATGAAAAAAATAGCTACTTTTTTGTACCAATGGTATGTCCGTCTTGTGGCAAGGTAGCGTTCGAGCATCTGGTCATTGAAGTCGATTACCCCATGAACAAATTTGTATTCCTGGATGCATGTGGGCTTTTGGATGGGGTCTTTCCTTCTGGGGATTTCCACAAAGGTATCATTATGGATGGAAGACAAACATGTACACATCCCTTCTGTCCCTCCACTTCACTGCCAAAATCTCCTTGTTTCGCAGACTTGCCAATTCTCCTCTTCTTAACTTCTTACTGACAAGACTTTGAGGAAAGCCCTTCCGGTTCTTTCTTACAGTGCCACATGCTGGCGTCTTCTTCCGGTGAAGGTTGTGGAACAGGGGCAGAGATGGGTAGAAGTTGTCTACGTATAAATGGTAGCCTTTGTCCAGTAGGGGGTTTCCCGCTTGATCCCAAGTAGTCCGGGCAATTGGGGGATGCAGCTGGGTGTCCTTCTCTTCGTAGACTATGAAGGCATATATGTAACCTGTGGCTCGGTCAGTTTGTATACCTTCACCCCATAGCGGGCTCTTTTGCTGGGGATAAATTGCTTGATTTAAGCCTGCCACAAAATTTAACAAGGGACTCATCCACACATGTGTTGGTCCGGGGTATTCAACTGGGGGAATACTTCTGAAAAATAATTTAGTAATGTCCGAATTTTGAAAAGCCTGTCCTTATTTGGGTCATTTCAGGGAGGGCACGGGGTATTATCATTGAAAGGGAGGAACCTCATGATCATGAGGTATCTGGCTTTGGGCATTGCCATGGAGCAGATTGGCATGTGGTAGATGGGACGCTTTGTCCAAAAGGATCGCAATTAATTTTTTTGTTGAGGCCCAAAAAAAACCTTCAACTCCTCCGCCGTTGGGTTTTTCTACTCAACGGGGCGGGCATAATAGGATGTTGGATTATTTGAAATAAATTGTTGGGCATAGAGGTTGCACTGGGCCACAGTTCTAGATGGCATGTCCTCAGTAAAAATTAAGTCCAAAAAAATGGATTGGGGGGAAAAATTCTGTGTCCACCTGGCTGGGCAGTGAAAGGGGGAATGTTGGCTTCTCCTGAATTAGGAGGAAGCCACAATGGATTCTGAAGGGCATAGGGAAGGCTGGCATGGGTCCTTGGCCTTTCTTGCCGAGGTGCTGGTGGATGGTACTGCGGTGCTGGTGGATGCCACTGCCTCCTCACCAGAGCGCCTTAGTTTGGCGGGCCAACTATCTCTTCCTCTGAGTCACTCGGTGTTCCACTACTGACTGGCTCATAATTTAGTCTGACTCAGAATCTGAATGGGAATCCGAAAAAGAGAGCTCCCCATTGCTCTCGTCAAGCGTTGAAAATATTTTGGTACGCCTCCTCAGCAGAAAAGCATCTTTTCAACATGGTTACTGGTGGGGATGCTACTACACAGGAGTGTGCTAAGCCTGCACTTATGAAGTTGCACAGATGTGTGCGAAGCCTACACTGATGGGCACTGATGATCAGATGTGCACTGATAAGGCAAAACTGATGGGCACTAATCGCACAGATGTGCACTAATGAGGCGACACAGATGGGCCCTGAGGCGGCAAAGGTGGGCACTAAGTGATTTCACTCACTTGGCACTGATTGGGCACTGTTTCACTTTACAGTTGTAACTCGCAGTAGAAGCAGAGGTCGCTCTCCCTCACAACGCGGTCTCTGTGTGAGAAGGGAGAGTGGGCAATGAGAGATGATCTCATATGTTTACATTTGAGATCATCTCTCATTGGCCACGCCGATCGCACGGTATATAGCCGATGTGATTGGCTATTTACAGCGATCTGTGATTGGCTGTGTCCAAGGGACTCGCCCAGCACAGAAGTTCCCCGATGCTCGCTCGGGACGAGAAAAGGGGAGAACGTCTATTGTCGTCCTCCGGCATTTTAGGTCCACGCTGTAACCGTCATTCGGCTATAGCGCGGATGGGAAGTGGTTCCAATTTTTTTTTTTTTAGGCCTGAAGATTGCGTAAAACCACTAAAATATAATATATTTTCTGAAAGGAGACACCTGATAGAATTAGTGGTAGTTAAAATGTGCGTTTTCTCTTTCATTGAAAGACACATCACTTTAAATCTTGACCTTAGGGTTATATCGCCACCTTCAGGAGAGGACTAGGCAGAGCATGTAATAACAGCAAAACTGTC
The DNA here is from genome assembly GCF_905171775.1 of Rana temporaria. Classification (NCBI taxonomy): domain Eukaryota; kingdom Metazoa; phylum Chordata; class Amphibia; order Anura; family Ranidae; genus Rana; species Rana temporaria. The sequence goes on along the minus strand of NC_053495.1, from coordinate 81,948,359 downwards.
CAGGGGGCGGTCCTACTGGCTATAACCCCTCATACTGCATCCAGCAGCTCAGTTTTTTTTCTGCCTAGTGTAGAAGGACCTGGCTTCCGGTGGGGACCATTGGTCCTGGAGTTTTTTTGTTTTGTCTTTTTTTTCTCTTTTTTTTCTCTTTTTTTCTTTTGATTCCTGTGATCTTTTTCTTTTGATTCCTGTGATCTATCAACAGCCGGGCTGGGTGACAGGCTGGATAATATAGGTCCTGGTAGTCTCCCTAGCCCAGCCATCGAACGTGAGCAGGCCCTAGCTACGCGCGGGGTCGGCCACGACATGCCCCTTCTGATTCAGGGGTGGCCGGCGAGCATTATGCTTCGGGGCACACATATGACCGGGCTGTCAGTGTCAACAGCCACCCTGTACCGCTCGGGTGATGGGTCTGTCCGCAGAATGCGTCCAGCAGTCCCCACAGGAGGTATAAGTATGGTCCCACCTGTCTCGGCAGGATGAAACAACTGGGAGGTCGAATGGGGGGTCTCTCACTCCTTCTCTCCCCGTTCTTTCCCTCCTCTCCATGCTTGGGTCTGCTCTGTGAATAACCGGGGGGGGGGGGGGCTCCGAGTCTGGACAGGGGGCTGTGCTGTGTATGGGGTCCGCTCTCCTCTTCCCTAAATTTGGGCCTTGAGTGTTTGAGGGTACAGTTTTGCGAGGAGACTTCCGCTGCCATTTTTCTGTAGCCTCGGTGCAGAAGAGTCCGGCGGCCATTTTGCCGGAGCCCTCAAGCCATGCTATTTTCTAGTAGTCTCAGCTTGTTTTGCCTCTAGCGCCGGGGGATTTTCTTCTGAAACGGCGCAAATCGCACAGAGCACCTTGTGACTGGGAAAGCGAACAGCAGCGCAGTATCTGGGTGGTGAGTCCTACGGGGGGGGGGGGGGGGGGCCTCAGTTCTGTGGCAGCTAGGAGGGTGGACTTTTTGTTGTGACTTGCCTTCGGTCCCTAGGGCAGTGTTTCTCAATTCCAGTCCTCAGGCCCCCCCAACAGGTCAGGTTTTCAGGATTTCCCTCAGATGAAAAGGCTGTGGTGATTACTAAGGCAGTGAAACTGATCAAATCACCTGTGCAAAATAATGGAAATCCTGAAAACCTGACCTGTTGGGGGGGCCTGAGGACTGGAATTGAGAAACACTGCCCTAGGGGGTGTCAGGCAAGTGTGGGTCAGCATGGAGTCAGAAGCTGGCCCTTTTCTCCAGACATACCTGTGGTGGCAACCGGTTCCCCTGCACCTGCGGTGCCTATTGACGCTTTGTCGGCGGTCCTGGAGTCTTTTGTTGCCAGGGTGGAAGCGGCGTGCGGGCACAAGGGGGGTAAAAAGCGCCCCCTCCCCCCACCGTCTTCTGGGGAAAAGCTCTGATTCAGACTCGGGCCTTGCTGTGGCAACCGACCCTGTTCTGAGGATGTGGCCCAGGACCATTTGTACAGTGAGGATGATTCTGTATCCGGGTCAGCGCAGGAAAGGACGCTTGTAGGAGCACTTATCACAGCGGTGTGGGATACCCTAAAACTGAAGGATACGGCGGGGGCATCTACAGAGGTGTTGGTCCCTTTTGGGTCTCACAAGCTGGCCCGCATGGCTAAGGTGTTTCCCTACCTGACCTATTTTGATAAACGTATTTACAAAGAATGGGAACGCCCGCAGCGAGCCTTTTCAGTCCCAAAACGCATGATGGTGCGTTATCCATTTTTTTCAGGAAATTCTCCTCAAAAGGGGTATCTCCCCCGGTTGTGGACCCCCGGTATCCAGGTTAAATAAGGTAACCACGATTCTGGTGGAGAAGAACACCTGCCTTTAACGACCCTGCCGATAGGAGAGCTGAGGCGGTTGCCCGGTCCATGTTTCCATGTTTACGGTGGTGGGGTCAGCATTGCGGCCAGTGTTGGCCATGGCCCCGGTGTCTCAGACACTTACAGAATGGGCAAAATTGTTGCACTGTGAGTTGGAAAAGCAACAGGCTTCCCCGGTCTGCGTGGAACTGGTAGAGCAGTTGGTGCATGGCCTTAAGTATGTCTGCCATGCGGCCCTAGAAACGGCCTCCTTGCTTTCTAGAGCCTCAGTATCTGCTGTGGTGCTAAGTCGCCTGATTTGGCTAAAATGCTGGTCTGGGGACCAGGCATCTAAGAAGGCTCTGGCGGAATTCCCTTTCCAGGGAGAGAGGCTCTTTGGAGCCTCGCTGGATGACATTATTAAAAATGTTACTGGGGGTAAGAGTACGTTGCTCCCACAATCCAGAAAAAGTAAGGAGCCACGCCTTAGGCCAGGGCCCTCCTTTTCCACTCATAATAGTTTTTTCTATCCTCCCGGGTCGGCAGGTAAGCGTTCCCAGACTGACCAGGTGTGCGCTGAGGGACAGAAATGTCCCTGGTTTTGCAAGCCAAACAAACCTGCGAACAAATCTACGAAAGCATGAAGGTTTGCCCCCACCCGAATCTCGGGTGGGGGGTTGCCTTCGGGAGTTTGCAGCTCGGTGGACCTCCCTGCTTTCAGACCAGTGGGTCTGCGAAGTGGTTTTATCAGGATACAAGATAGTTTCTTTCTTGGCCACCAAACAGGATTTTTTTTTTTTCTCCCTCCAACCTTCATCTTCTTTCGGCTCGTCGGGAAGCCTTGTTTGGGGCAGTGAGGCACCTGCTGCTGCAGTGATAGTGCCGGTGCCATCACAGGAACAGCTTTAGGGCTTCTCCAATTTGTTTGTAGTCCCAAAGAAGGAAGGGGTCCATCCGAGATCCTGATGGAATCGGTTTGCTTTGTGGTCGCTACACTCCATTCGGGGGATTTTCTGGCGTCGCTGGACATCAGGGACGCATACTTGCATGTCCCCATATGCATCAAAGGTTTCTGCGGTTTGCGGTTGGGGACGAGCACTACCAATTTGTAGCTCTCCCTTCCCCCCTCACCTTCCAGGACAGCTGCTTGAGAGATGATTGGCTCCGCCCTCTACAGGAAACACACATCGGATACAATTTAAAAGGCCCCTCTCTTTCCTCTGACCTTCAGTTGTTTCGTGTTTCCAGGAGCACCGACACATTTTTTGTTTTTTCTAGGTCTGGTAACTGTGGTTGGCGGACCCCCTGCTCTTGCAACATCCAGTACTGGATGTGTTCAGTCCCCGTTTTTGTCAGCCAGAAGGGTTCCCTGTTGGAGGTTCTTGCTCACCTGCAAGGGTAAATGGCAACTTTGTTCAGGTTCTCCCCAGCTCTGCTGGTGGAAACAACCTTGTCTTCCTCGGCCCACAGAGGTGTACCAAAATGGCGTCGGAGGACTTCCGGTGACGCCGCACGCCGGAACCGGAAGTCACCTTTTTTTTTTTCTGCGCCATGTTTATAAGGAACATGGCGCAGTACACTGAGGACATGCTGCCTGGGACAGCAGCCTATTCTCCTCAGCCGATCGCCACTCACCAATGGAGCCTGAAGATAGGCCTGAGGAGGGCGCACCCGCTCGGATGGAGCCAGCGTCAGCCTTTGGTTACCATACTACCCCCAAGGTAAGCCCTTGTCTGTAATTATGCAGCAGGGGACCTTTTTTTGTATGGGCCTAGCTTTTTCTTATGGCTCTTGTTTCTGTTCTTTTCTAGCTTAGACAGATGAAAAAAATGCAGAAACTGTAGAGCCAGGCTACCTGATGGATATATAAAAACTTTTTGGTGAAGATTGTTTTCCATCTATGGCTAGTTCAGAGACTTCCTCTTTTAAAGAGCTGTTGTCTTCTATAAAGGAGGTGGTAGTCTCCTTCCGGTTTTTCAGTGACAGGGCAGCAGGTCTGGGACCTTCTTCCTCTGGTCCCAGGACTCGAGAACCTTCACCTTCAGCTTCAGTTAGACCCCCTCCTTGGTCCGAGATCAGTGATTCACACTATACCTCAGTTCCGGAAGAAGGGAAGAACCCAAGCTCATCTGATGGGGATTCTGCATCAGTGGGGGAGGCAGGTAACCGTAAGTTTCTTTTTCCAGCAGAGGAAATTAATGGACTTTTGAAATCAATTTATGCCTCTGAACAGATTGAGATACCACAACAAATCCAATCTCTGCAGGATAGAATGTATAGGGGGCTTCAGGTGTGGAAGTCAAGGACTTTTCTGGTTCACCAGTCGCTTAAGGATATGATTCTGTCAGAATGGAAAGATCCGGAAAGGAGAGTTTTCCAGTCTAAAGGGCACAAAAGATGATTTCCTTTTCAATCTGAAATTGAAGAAACTTTCTTTAAGTGTCCTAAGCTAGATGCCCCCATGTCTCCGGTTTCTAAGAAGTCAGACCTGTCCTTTGAAGACTCGGGGGTCCTGAAAGAGCAAATGGATAGGAAGGCCGATTCTTTGCTACATAAGGCCTGGGATGCTTCAGCTTTATCCTTGGGTCCAGTTGTAGTCCAGTGTGGCTAGGAATTTAGATGTATGGGTTCAGCGTCTGGACGAGCTCCTTTCGTCTGGCACCCCCAAAGAGCAATGAGTGGGAGGGACTCCCTAATCTCCTAAGTCAGTAGCCTTCTTGGCTGGTGCAGCTGCATCCTCTGAAGGCTACAGCAAGGTCTTCTGCTCTCATTAACTAAGCCAGACGAGCTATCTGGCTTAAATCTTGGCAGGGGGACCTGGTCTCCAAGAACAAGCTCTGCGGTATTCCCTTTGAAGGCAAGCTCTTATTCGGTTCCTCCTTGGTGGAGGTCCTAGCTCGTTCCTCTGAGAAGAGTAAACGGTTCCCTTCTCAAAAGAATAAGCCGCCGAATAAGAAGAATTTTCGTGGTTTCCAAAACAAATCTAATTTGGGAACCAACAGGCAAAAAAAATGTGGACTTTTAAAAAAGATACGCAAAAGGGGACTCTTTACTGCTTCAGCCACTTCCAAAAATCCCCAGTGATGCCAGGATAGGGGTAGGGGGAAGGTTGTCCCATTACGTCAAGGAATAGGCAAAGATTTCCGACAATTCCTTTATCCTTCAAACCTTGGAAAGGGGTTACAGGTTGGAATTCAAAAATCTTCCACCCCAGAGATTTTTTCTTACTCATCTGCTGAGAAACCATATGCGACAGCAAACCATGTTGAATCTAGTTTACATGTGGTAAACAGAAGGGGTCATTTCCCCTGTCCCGGAAAATAAAAAATTCCGGGGATTTTATTCCCATGTCTTTCTGGTTCAGAAAGCCTCCGGCGGCTTCCAAATGGTCATCAATTTGAGCGTCCTGAACAAGTATATTCTCTACAGACGTTTCCGGATGGAAAACATTTACTCTGTGAGAAATCTATTATGGCCAGAGGTATTCATGGTTACCCTGGATCTTCAGGACTCTTATCTTCATGTTACAATCTGCCAGAACCACTGAAAGTTCCTCAGATTTGCGATTCTCATGGACAACAGGCCGAGTCATTGGCAGTTCAATGCCCTCCCTTTCGGTCTCTCGGCAGCACCCAGAATTTTTGCAAAGATCATGGCCGAAGTCATGTTTTTTTTCCGAATACCAAGTGTATCGATCGTTCCATATCTGTACGATTTTCTGATATTTGCCCGAGACAAAGAATCCCCTCTCCGGGATCGGCAGTTGGTTTTGAGGACCTTTTCAGGATCTAGGGTGGAAAGTCATCCAACGGAAGTCTTGTAACCTCCCAGAACATACTTTTTCTGGGTTATCTAATAGACTCTGTTGCTCAGAAATGTTTTCTTCCTGAAGAGAAAGTTTTGAAACTTCTTCAGGCCTTCAGATTGCTCCCACAGACTTTGCTTCAGTGGGTCATGCAGTTATTTAGGTTTAATGACCGCAGACATCCCAGGAGTTCCCTGGGCCCAATTACACTCCAGACCCCTTCATGCCCTTACACCATTGGGATCGCAGGAAGGATTCTCTGGATCAACTAGTTGAACTTCCAAGAGAGGATTCTCTCAATCTCTCCTGGTGGGAGCAGCGGGAACACCTGCAGGGAGGGAAGAACTGGGCGCAACATGCTCCAGTGAAGGTTACTACAGACGCCTGTCTGTGGGGCTGGGGTGCGCACTCTCGGGGCTTGGGTGCGCACTCTCAGGGCTGGCAGGCCCAGGGAGCTTGGTTGCTGGAGGAGGCAGACCGCTCCTCAATTTCAGGGAACTGCTAACAGTAGGGAAAGCTCTCTTGGCTCTGCAGGAGAGGCTCAGTTCGAAAGACCTGTTGGTATTTTCAGACAATGCCGCAACAGTGGCATACCTGAACAAGCAAAGGGGCACTCGTTTGGAGTCGCTCCTAACGCTATCACAGCAGATTATTTCCTGGGCAGAAATCAATGTCACCTTGTTCAGAGCAGTCCACATCAGAGGTTCAGAGAACACGCTGGCGGACTATCTGAGCGGGGTGAGTTTAAGTTCCAGCTGTTGGGAGTTAAATCAAAGCATGTTCCAGGAGATTGTGCTAAGATGGGGTCTTCCTGCAGTGGATCTTTTTGCTTCCTGTCTCAACAGAAAACTGCCAGCGGTTTTCTCACTGGAGAGACAGGCAGGGTCCTTAGGGACTGATGCTCTCTCCTTCCCGTGGGGTTTCGCTCTGGCCTACGCCTTCCCTCCTTTTCCCCCCCTTTTCCCCTTCTACCTCTGGTAGTTCGGAAAATTATTCAGGATCAGGCAGAAGTGGTTCTGATCGCCCCCTGGTGGTCCAGGAGGAGTTGGTTTTCCTCTCTGAAGACCCTCTGTGGATCTTCCCTGGCCAGTATCGGAGGGGAAGGATCTAATCCATCAGGGACCAGTATTGCATCCAAACCCTCAAACCTTCCATTTGACAGCCTGGAGGCAGAGCGGCGCATCTTACAGTTGAAAGGGTGTTCAGAGACAGTTATTCAAACTATCCTTGACAGCTGCAAGTTGGTAACTAGAAGAATCTATGGGAAAGTTTGGAAAACGTTTTATTCCTGGCAAAGGAAATCCGGTTTTAGATTATTTTTGTACTCCCTGTGTTCTAGATTTTTTACACAAGGGAGTTGAGAAAGGTCTATCTGTCATAACCCTTGGGGTTCAGGTTAAGGCCCTGTCTGTTCTCAGACAAGAGGCTAGCGGAAGATCCTTTAGTCAGGAGGTTCCTTTCAGCCAGATCTAGACATGCTCCCAGGATTGTCAAACATGTGCCTCCCTGGGATCTGTCATTGGTGCTTAATGCTCTAACAAGGGCTCTGTTTGAGCCTTTACATGAAGCTTCCCTGAAATGTATTTCCTTCCTTTTGGCTATTATGTCAGGGAGAAGAATTTCTGATCTACAATCCCTTTCCTGTAAAGATCCCTTCGCAAGGATTTTCGAGGACAGGGTAGTGATCGAGCCTGATCCTTTCTATTTGCCCAAAGTTTCTTCTCACTTCCATAGGTCCCAGGAAGTTGTCCTTTCAAGTTTTTGTTCCTCTCCCAAGAATGCGGAAGAGGAGAGATTTAGTTTTTTAGACGTAAAGAGATGTCTGCTGCTTTACTTGGAGAAATCCCAGTGGGTTTAGGAGTTCCTTCCAGCTGTTTAGTATTGTTCAGTGGCCCCAAAAAGGGATCCAAAGCGTCCAAAAGCTCTATTGCTAGATGGATTAGGGAAGCCATTTGTGAAGCGTACAAAGAGTCAGGTCGTAGTCCTCCTTCTAGAATTAGGGCTCTTTCAACAAGATCCATGGCTACGTCATGGGCAGAAAGAGCGGGGGCATCATGGGAAGAAATTTCTAATGTTGCCGTCTGGTCCTCCTATCATGCATTTGTCAAACATTATAGCGTTCAGATGCTTTCCAGCCAGGACCCTTCCTTCGGTAGGAAAGTGCTTCAGGCTGTTGTCCCTCCCTATGGTATATTATCTTGCTTATCCTCTCAAGTAGCTGTCCTAGAAGGTGAGGGGGGGGGGAACCCCCGTTAGACTTACCGGTAATGGTATTTCCAGGACGGCGTCTATATCCCCACCCTATTTTTCTTTCACCTGATGGTGGTGTGTTTTTTTGTTTGTTTTTTCCTTTGCCGAGTGCACTTTGGTGGAGGTTTACTTGATCTTCTAAACAACTGAAGGTCAGAGGAAAGGGAGGGGCCTTTGAAATTGTATCTAATTTGTTTTTCCTGTAGAGGGCGGAGCCAATCATCTTTCAAGTAGCTGTCCTGGAAGGTTCCTGGAAATACCGTTACCGGTAAGTCTAACGGGGGTTTTTAGCCTGGCATCGGTACCAAGGGTTTTCACCAAGGTGCACTCCTGATTCTGGCTTTGCTAAGACGACCTCCTTCTGAGAGCGGCTTCTGCCTCAAAATTAGAGAAGGCTGTGGCGATCGCCAGTCAGACTCTTCGGGAGTTCGGTTGGGTTCTGAACTTCCAGAAGTCGGTACCGACTCAACGCCTGGAGTACCTGGGTTTGATTCTGGACTCCTCAGAGGCGAGAGTTTTTCTCCCTTCGGACAAACTACAGACTCTTCGGGCTGCGGTAAAGTGGTTGGCGTCCTGCAAGTGGTCATCGCTTCTGCATGCGAGTCCTGGGTCTCATGGTAGCCACTTTTGAGGCGGTACCGTTTGTTCAATTCCACACTCGAGTCTTGCAAAAGGAGATCTTGTCCAAATGGGATAAATTACCGTTGTCTCTGGATTATAAAATTTGTGTGAACCAGCTAGTCAGGGATTACCCGATCTGGTAGCGGAGGTCTCGACCCTTTAGTCCGGGAAGTCGTTCCTTCCTTTTCATTGGACGATAGTTGCGACGGATGCCAGCCTGAACGGTTCGGGGGGGTTTGGGACGTACAGTCGGCACAGGGTTGCTGGATGCAGGAAGAATCCTGCCTGCCGATCAATGTGCTGGAACTTCGGGCGTTCAGGCCGTGCCTCTCCACATGGTCACGGAGACTTTAGGGATGCCCAGTCAGGATCCAGTCGGACAACGCCACAGCGGTGGCGTTTGTCTTCCTTCAAGGAGAGGAACAAGGAGTTCGGCTGCAGCATTGCAGGTCGCTTACATCCTGAGGTGGGCAGAGCGGCGCGTGGCAGCTCTATCGGCTGTGTACATTTCGGGCATAGAAAACTTTCAAGCAGACTACCTAAGTCGTCAGATGCTGGACCAAGAGGAATGGTGGCTACAGCCGGAGGTTTTGCGACTCCTTTGCCTGAGGTGGGGCACGCCGGATGTGGATCTCCTGGCTTCTCAACTCAATCGGAAGGTACTGAGGTTTGTGGCCAGGTCAAAAGATCCCTGGGCGGACGAGTTGGTGGCTCCTTGTGGGCATTATCGGCTGATTTATGCCTTTCCCCCAATAAAACTTCTTCCGAGGGGATTTCGGTGATTCGAATAGGCCTCTGTGTCTCTGGTACGCAGACATGGTGGCGGATGTTCCTTGGTGACTGCCAATGCAAGATGACGTTCTGTCGCAAGGCCCTATACTTCATCCTGCTTTATAGTCGCTGGCTTTAAAGGGGTTGTAAAGACAAATATTTTCCTCTTAAATTAAAGTCTGACAGTAGCTGATAAAGTAAAAAGTAATGTTTTGCATTATAACTAGTTTGATACCTGTTGAAATCAAGCTGTTTTATTCACCTCCGTCACTCCTGAATCATTATTCTCACTGACTTCCTGGTTGGCGGTGCGCATTCATTCTTGCTACATCACGGCCTAATGGGAACTACAGTTCCCATTAGGCTTAGCCTCTATGCCTGTGAGGGATAAGAGTATCTTCACGCAGGGCTGTAGTCATAAGGAGTGGATGAGCACATTCTGCTTTCCACCATGCAAAACAGCTCAGATGCTGGTGGAAAGCAAGACAAGGAGTGACAGGAAATGGCATTTTCAAACCTGGATTACCTTTTGGAGGTCAAAAGGAAAAACGAGGTAAGTGATATTTAAATGCTCTAGCTTACAGCAATCAATTGATCTAATAAAAAACAAACCTTTAGTGTTCTTTTAATGGCGTGGCTGTTGAAAATCAGGTGCTAAGGGACCGAGGTCTTTTGTAGTCTGTGATCTCCACTATGATGAGGGCGCGGAAGTCATCTTCTCGGAAGACTTATCGCACATGGAAGGCCTACATCTCTGCGTACGTATTTGGTTTCCAGGCTTTTGCCGTTTTTGCAGCGAGTGGATCAGAAACTTGCCTTAAGCACCATTAAGGGGCAGATATCAGCCTTGACTGTTCTTCTTTTTTTTTTTTTTTTTTTTTCAGCGACCCTTGGCAGCTCAATCATTGGTACGTTTGTGCAGGGGGTTTGACATGTGGCCCCTCCGGTTCGACCACCGCTGCCTCCATGGGATTTGAGTCTGGTGCTCTTGGTACTTAAGAAACCGCCGTTTGAAAACATTAGAGATCTCCACCTATTGTCACTCTCTCAAAGTAGCCTTTCTAGTGGCTATTACATCTGCCAGGAGGGTTTCTGAGTTGTCTTACAAGTCGGTGCTACGGCCGCAGCCTTCGTTTCTTCCTAAGGTTGTTTTGGCTTTTGATCTTAATGAGGACATTGTGCTCCCATCCTTGTGTCCTCGGCCGTCGCATCCCAAAGAGGTTGCTGTACATTCCTTGGACATGGTCTGAGCTCTGCGGGTGTATCTGCCGGCTACGACTCGGTTTCGGAGCTCAGATTACCTGTTTGTGTGGGTAACTGGTCCAAAGAAGGGCCTGGCAGTCTTGTCGGACACTATTTCTCATGGATTAGACAGATTGTCATCCAGGCTTATGCCTTAAAGGGGCGGGGGCCTCCCTTTCCTGTCACGGCACATTTGACCAGGGCAATTTGTGCCTCCTGTGCTTTCCGCCATCAAGCATCCGTTTCCCAGGTGTGTAAGGCGGCAACCTGGTTGTCCATTCACACTTTCACATAATTTTACAAGGTTGATGTGAGAGCATCTGCAAATACTTCCTTCGGCCGCAAGGTTTTGCGGGTGTTTAATGTTGCAACTCCTCTGTTGAGGAGCTCTGGTTGTTTGGGTGGAGTTTTTTTTTTTTTTTTTTTTTTTTTGGCTTGTTCCCACCCCTTGTCTATTTGACACTGCTTGGGGATGTCCCTAAGGTCAAGATTTTAAAGTGCTGTCAGTCAATGAATGAAAGAGAAAATAGATTTTTGTATTTGCCGTAAAATGCTTTTCTCTGAAGTTCATTGACTGACACGGCACTCACCCCTCTTTTTTCTGTTTGTACTGCTTTTTGATGAACTGAGCTGCTGGATGCAGTGTGAGGGGTTATAGCCAGTAGGACCGCCTGGGTGGTACTGTGCAGTTTTGTGTTTTTTACATGTTCTGCCTAGTCCTCTCCTGAAGGTGGTGCTATAACCCTAATGTCCAGATTTTAAAGTGTCCAATGAACTTCAGAGAAAAGGATTTTACGGTGAGTACAAAAATCGTATTTTTATTTTTTTGTGATTTTTGTAAGGCACTCAAATGCAATAAATTGCCCAATATTTGGTCAAATATAAAATATGAGGTTGCACACAGTAAATAACCAACATGTCCGACCTTAAAATGTAAACCCTCCATACACCCAGTGGGGAGTGAGCAGCATCAGATGATACAGAGTTGAACCAAATCTCCCTACATAGATTTTACATGTATGTCTGCTGTCTTCATTTATATGCTGTTTAGAAAGTTCAGATCGTGTTAGGAAAATGTATCTTCCTGTTTAACACAGTGTGTGATGTCTGGGCATACAGTCAAGATAGCTGATTGGAGGAAAGGCACAAACCCCCTCTCCACAACGGCAGGACTCTTCGGGGTCATTTGTAACAGGGCCAGCTCCCTGCTAATCTGTTTATAGCAACTGTCCCTGGACAGAAAGTCAGGCTTCTTTTATCTGATGTGTCCAAGAATTTGTCAGGAGTTATCAGGCTAATAACAGAGGAACGGATAAAGGAGGGAGCAACAGGACTTGGCTCTTTGAAGAGAGATAACAAAATACTGCAGATAAAAATTGGAGTTTAAAGTATATCCTCACAGGGTGACACTGTGGATACACCAATATTAATGTGCCAACGTCCCAATAAAAATTGGACAAGGAAATAGAACTAAAGAAGAATGAACTTTATAGTCACACATAGGCATGTAAGATATGTAAAATGTTAAGTTTTTAATTGGATAAAGTAGTTTTTTTCATTACAACCACACATTAAAGCATATGACACTGAATGACCCTAGAGGGCTTCAATAACATCTCCAACGTAATTATATATTATAAACCAAGTTTGAACACTCATAGAATACAGGTAACCAATATGGAATACAGTGAAGATGGAATGCGTGGAGAAGTTGAATCACAAAATGAGGTCGCACAGCAGGTTCGCTCTACATGTTGCGCATAAATGTGCTTCTTCAGAGCTTACAATTATGGTAAACAAGGTTTCTAAATAACAATCAAATATATGTAGATCAACCAGAAATGTCCCAGATATATAGGGATAAAATCAGTTATGATATTAATATATATCCATAATACTGAATAGCGTGGGTAGACGCAATATCCCAGGGATTATTAGGGAGGAACACACATGTATACTAATCTGCTGCACAGATCACTACTGTATATAGAAGTCAGATGTAAAGCTATCCAGCAATCATGAGAACGATCCCTGGTTTGTATGGCCAATGCCTCCTATTTGAACAGAGAGCGTTAAAGCGGTAGTAAAGCAGCTGCTGTTTCCCCCCCCCCCCATCCCTGAAAAGCAAAAGCCATAATGAGCTAGTATGCACCGCATACTAGCTCATGAAATACTTACTTTGAAACAAGGTTAGGGGAACTTACCTGGACCACGCCGAGGGAGATGTCATCTTGCCTTGGCGTGTCTTCCGGATATCGACGCTCCACGGAGACTTCTGTCCGGCGGCTGCCGGGCCTTTAGCCGAAGATCCCCGATACGCATGCGCCACTGCAGTCAGTGGCGCATTGCGAGGGGAATATCTACTAGACCATACAGGTTTAGGAGATATTCTTTATACTTACAGGTAAGCCTTATTATAGGCTTACCTGTAAGTGAAGGTGGTAGTACAGAGTATACTACCACTTTAAACAGGCAGCTGGATCGTGTGTGTTACTGTCCGTGTAAACAGTATAGCTGGCTGGTGAAAGATGTGGAAATGTGTATGTGGATGCACTTTTTTAAGTGGGGAAGTGGTGTTTGGGGGCACTTTAACTTGAGTTCTCACTACACAGACACATTCCACTTATACACTATAATATACTACAGTAAAACTGCAGTGACGCACTGTAATATACTGCTTCAAACAGAGTTAAACTTGCAGTAATGCACCAAATGATACTGCGTTAAGTGGCACGTGATGCACTGAAATATAAAATGTTAAACTTGCACTAACGCACAGAAATATACTGTGGTAAATGGAATGTAACAGTGATTACCGTATTTATCTGTGTATACCGTGCACTTATTTCCCCATAAAATCAGGGGGAAATCGTGGGTGCGCGTTATACGCCGATAGCATACCTCGGAGGGGAACGAGCGCCCGCCGGAAATCACCGAGCAGTCATCTCCTCTCGGCTGTCACGTCACACACAGTCCCGCCTCCGCCACCAGCATTGGACCAGTGTTCTGTCCATCACATGAGATGGTCCAATGCCGATGGCGGGACTGTGCATGTGTGACGTGACAGCCGAGTGAGCGCCGAGTGGAGAGGAGATGACGGCCCTGTGATTTTTCTGGCGGGCGCTCGTCCCCCTCCTTCCCCTCTGAGGTATGTGAGGTATGTGTGTGAGAGCCAAGGAGAAAGGCGATGACGGCGTGATTCCGGAAGGCGCTCGTTCCCCTCTGAGGTATGTGTGTGAGACCCTTCGATTGCATTTTGTTTTATCTGTTTCTCAGTATATGTATTTTGTTTTGTCTGCTTCAAAGCTGTTTATTTAAAAAAAAAAAAATGTTTTTTCCAGAAAATTCCCTCTTAAAATTGGGGTGCGCGTTATACGCCGGCAAATACGGTATATACTGTAGTAAACCTGCCAAAATAAACTGACACTAATGTAAAAATGAATGGTCGCTACACTCACTGACTGAACTATTACTAGATTCACACAAAACTGATATTCTATACTGACAATAGAATCAGAATGGCACACTAACTGTCTAGTAGCACTGAACAAAGCTCTGTTCTATCTATCTTCAGGCCAATATCACACTACAAATGGCGGCTATTGAAGGAATACTTTTCTAGTGTGAGGCAGGACTAAGCAATGCACCATGATTAGATGGTCATCATCATTACCACGTCAAATCATAGCTCTGACAGTGCTCTGTGCCCTGATTGGGCAAAGCTTTCATTGCTTCAGCCAGCCAAAGATTCCAATGCACTGTGTGGTGACGCAGTGCATTGTGGTTATCTGTTGGGCCAAACAAATGGTTTCACGCCCTGATAATTGGGTTGTTCGTCGAATGGGAGAACAGCCAATGTTCGGCCAGAACTCATGCTTGGGCCGAACTGTTCGCCCATCCCTAGCAATGACACACGCACAACCAAACTAAAACACAAAAAAATATAGAAAAACAAAACGCAAAAAAGGAAGTAGGGGGGAAAAAAACAATAGCAAAAACATAGAACTATATAATAGGCCTGTTGCCAATTATGCCAAAAATCCCACCCTTGTGTCAAAAATCCCACTTTACAAAAAGTTTTAAAGAAGGTGGTTTCATTCAATCCAGGGGCTTGGACAGCACCCCAAATGAAGATCCCCTGGATTTCCCTTTTTTTTTATAAGTATTTTTCGATCCCTTAACAATAAATGTAAAATGTTGCACAACTACAAAATTATATTAAATGCATAGCACGCAACGCATAGCAATATGCGTCTAAATAAACACACATAAAACATGTTAGTGACCTAACACAAATATATCTTCTGGTGTTAATGCCATAAATAGTGACTGTAAATGAACAATCAAATTGTGCATGGGGGGTTCCCGGGGATGCGCGTTCACGTGAGGACGTGACGTGACGACGCGATGCGCTCTCGGGTGGGGGAGTGAAGAGCTATGGGACTGCTGAGAGGAAGGACGGACCGCGCTGAATGAGAAGGGGAGACGGCAGCTCCGTTCGTGGCACGTGATGCTCAGCGGCTTTCCATTGGACCATCGGACCAAATCGATTCCTGTGGTGCTAAGGGCTGCGGGCGGTGAAGTGTCGCGCCACGCCGCAGCACCGGAAAAACGGACACAGGACGCGGGGTAAGTAGAGGAAGGACGGACCCCGCTGACTACATCGGCTTCAACTAGGACGCTAGCCCGCATTGAAGTGAGTGAGTATACTGAGCCAGCGTGCACGCAGAGCCCAGGCAGATATCATCTACACCCCTCCTCTCAGCTGATCCAGACCTAGAGGTACATTCGAATCTGGGACTTAATCTTGTTGAAGTTTAATCAGATTGTCTGAAATCAGCGATTAGAAACAGCAAGTAAATGCAGGTTTATGGAGAAAAGAGATGTATTTTGCTATGTGGGATTAAATCAGAGCTGTAATATATGATATGGTCACAGAACAATTCAACACAATTGAAACACTGGAGAATGGAAGACCAATAAGGGAGGCAAATGAGAACCTTGAGATAACCAGCTGTCCACGCTAAATGAATATGTATAGAAGGAGGGTTAAGATAAACGGATTGCTACAGACTTTTTATATACTACTTGACTGGGCAGGGACTATTTATATCACATGTGAAGTATCTATAATTGGTAAAATCGGTACATACATTTTGAACTCAAAATCTTACCTGCATGTCCCCCCAGAAGTTTGCCCATTTGTAAAAAAGAAGGGAAAATTATTTATTTATTTTTTTTCTTCTTTTTTTTTCCTTTTTTTTTTGCTTGCGGGGAAATTTATATGCCCCATTCTTCTTGGGGAATTTCTAGGCACCCCTGGTTTTGACTCCTCTTCATCTCTTTTTTTTGGGGAGTCCCCTAGTCTCCCTGGGCGTTTAAACAGTAGGAAAAGAGAAAGATCCCTGATGTTGCCCCCTCCCTCTCCCCCTATCCAAAGCCCTAGAACTGATTGGTAAATAAGGGAACTTTGTTCATCCATACCCCTTGCAGATACAATCACCATTTGCTGTTACTGACTAGGAAGAAGTTTAGGGGGGAAAGAAAAGAAAAAAAAAAAAGGAAAAAAACGTGGACAAGCATATAACAGGGGAGGGGGCGAGGAGAGGGGAGAGAGGAGAAGGAGAGAAATAAGGGGGAAATACAGGAGAAACAACGACACTCCACAAAACAAAAAAGACTGAGGATGAATAAACCCTCTGGATATATTACATAGGGATCCTTGGCTAAAAACTAGGAAAATTCATATAAAACATGGATACGAGTGAAGAGGACCCACAAATGTAGGACACGATCGGTGCAATTTGAAAGCGGGGTCACTGGAATCAATACTCCATTTGCTCTTCTTTATCGATGAGACCATAAACTTAGGGAGTCCCTCGGTACCCTTTGGTTCTGAAAAGGGGTCACTGATCACGTCTACCCCGGGAGCATCTCTAGTCCCGGGTTTTAAAAATCCTAGATACTCAGACGACCTGAAGAACTGATGGTCTACACGCCTCTCCTGGACTAAAAATAAAAGGGAGTGGGAGATAAAAAGGAGAAAGAACTTTGGGGAGATTTGGGGTTCAAATTCTGTCTCCTCCTACAAGCCCCATAAACAAAGGATTGGAAGGTGACCCTCTTATCCCCTCTCTCTTATCCTGCCCTCTGTGTACATAAATATTTGGACACTGGTACATTGATAAGTGTTGGTCAGCGTTGCTCAAACTGTTAGAACCGCTGAAACCTGAGATAATAGTAGTAGGGTAAGAGTTAAAAAGGGGGTAAAGGAGGAGAGGATAGAGTTGGAGCAGCAAATCCCTACAAAGCAAACCTCCGGCCCAACCCAGTCTAGTACTTCACTTCGATCTCTCCCATTATATTGATTTGTATATCAATTGGGGGAATAAGAGGTCAAGCTGGGGAAGAGATTCAGAAAGAAGGAGACCAACATGAGCAGGATGACGAGTAGATCGACAAAAGGAGGACCCCCAATCACCCCAAGTAACACCATAGCAACAAGCTCAATAAGGCCATTTGTAACCAGAGGGGAAAGCCCGCGGGTGCTTGGAGCCCAGAGTGAAATTAAGCAACAACAAGGGAATAAAGTTAAAAAGGCTGAAAATAAGAAACCCCAGAGTGACAATTCCAGAGAAACATCTATAGAACTAAGAGAGGAGGGGCCTACTGGAAGTGTACTGGAAAGTTGCAGGACAGATGAACGAAGCATGGACACTCAATCCCCCACAAAAGGAGAAATGGCAGAGATGCTGTTAAGATTAGAAAATGTGATAAAAAGTGAAATACAGAACTTAAGGACCGATTTTGGCCATATGCTCTCCAGAATAGAAACAGCAGAGGAACAAATAGAGAAACAAGAACAGGAATCAAATACACTAAAAGCCCAGATAGATCAGATTCAACATCAACAGAGGCATATTCTCTACAAATTGGAGGATCAGGAAAATAGAAGCCGGAGGCAAAACTTAAGGATAAGGTCTATACCAGAGAAGAGGGGCGAGGACCTCAGGATAATAACACAGACGATACTTAATCCATTATTGGAAAGAACAATAGACAATCCAATTAGGATCGAAAGGGTGCACCGAGTAGGAAACCCGAAAAGAGTGAACCCCGAGCGATCAAGAGATGTCATAATAAGGTTCCGATTTTATGAAGACAAAGAGGCAATTTGGAAGAAGCTGAGGGGGCATCCCCCGATAGTGTTTGAAGGGACGGAGCTACAGATTTTCACTGATGTGGCCCCAGAAACTCTGGCAAGGAGATGGCTGTTAAAACCACTCTTAAAACAGATGATAGACATGAATATTAAGTATAATTGGGGTTTCCCTGCCTGTCTAATTGGAACAAAAGAGGGGAGATCTGCGACACTAAGATTTCCCGAGGACTTAAACGAATTCTGTAGGAAATTGGATATTCAGGTCCCTGACTTGCCAGGCTGGGGGTAGGGGGGGAGGCGGAGGTGGGAGGGAGAGGGGAGGAGAACAGAAACTCCACCCCCTCCTCCTTCCTTCCTTAGTTCTACCCCCAGTTGCATCCTCCCCTTTTTTAGGGCAACAATCAACGCCCCCGGCAAAAAATTTTTCCCCTTTTTTTTTTCTTTTCTTGGGTCTGGTATTTCCTTTGATCACGGACCGGGGCCGTGTCCTCTTCCCCCCCCCCCCGGGTAGAAAACTGGAGGGGGGGAGGCGGTCTCAGACCCCACCCAGAACGACCTGAACCATGACATGGAAGATGGTTCAGAGGTCTTGAACAGGCCAGATAGGGGGGGTGGGAGGGAGGGAGGGGGGGAGGGGTTAGTCGGGGGGAGGGGGGGGATGGGATGCAGGGGGGAGTGGGGGGATGGAGGGGGGGGGAGATGCCCTGTCTCACCCGGACAATTAGATGCGAGCGTGCACCATAGAAAGGAAAATTGTAGATCTAGTCGAGGATTAAAAAACAAAAAAAACGAGGATGCCAGTAATTAAATGTCTATCATACAATGTTAAGGGACTGAATAGCCCATACAAGAGACATAAGGTGTTGAAGGAACTGAAATATTATAGGGCAGATATCGCATTCCTACAAGAGACCCATCTGACAATAGGATCAAACGTTAGGATGTACTCGCCAGACTTTCCCACTTGGTATTACGGAGATACCATCTCCAAGAGGGCTAGAGGGGTTGCAATTGGGGTAGCCAAGGGTACAAAGTTTGTGCTTACAGATAGACTAACTGACCCAGAAGGGAGATTCCTCTTCCTGAGAGGAAAACTGGAGGAGGAAGACTATACCCTTGTAAACGTATACGCACCTAACACTTCCCCAATGAAATACATTGTGGGAATTTTGGGGAAATTAAAAGACTTCAGCAGGGGAAAGATAATACTAGGAGGAGACCTAAACTTCTGTATGGATCCGAAAGTGGATAAATCACACCGGACATTAGAAACTCAGGACACACAATTAAGAAAGGCCAAAGCTAGCTTATACAGAAGTCAGTTAGTGGATACATGGAGGATTTTTAACCCTAGTCAACGAGATTATACTTTTTACTCCCAGGTGCATGGTAGCTATTCTCGGATCGACCACATCTTTGTTGATCACAGAATGTTGGAGGGTGTGGTTGAGACAAGAATAGAGCCCATGACGATCTCTGACCACGCGCCCATTAGTATTTCTATAAAAATCTCGGGCAATCAAAGGCCCTTTCAAAGCTGGAGATTAAATGAGGAACTACTGATTGAGGAGAGAAGCGTAACAAGGGTCAAAAAAGAACTAGAAGAATATTTTAAGATCAATGAAACGGAGGAAATCTCGGCGGCTACCCTATGGGATGCCCATAAGGCAGTAATAAGAGGGGTTCTGATCTCTGAAGGGGCAAGGAGAAAAAAGGAAGCGATCAGTAAAAAAGTTAAATTAATAGACGAGATTTACAATCTAGAACAAATACACAAAAAAGAAAGTAAACAACGAGACGTATACCTAACCCTAGTTAACAAACGAAATCAACTTAAAGATCTCATGGATCAGGATACAAGAAAAGAATTCAACTTAATAGCAGGGGAAAGATATAGGTGGGGAAATAAAACAAGCAAACATCTGGCTCGGTTGGTGAAAAAAAAAAAATCAAGAAATTATATTGACAAAATTAAAAATGATAAAGGAGAGGTTGCCCATACAACAAAAGAAATTGCCGAAACTTTTAGATCATACTATGAAAAATTATACTCAGTTGAACAAAAGATTTGGCAGATAGGAGAAAAAGAAAACAAGATCACAACCTTTTTAAAAGAGGCAAGACTCCCAAAAATTAGTCAATTCGACGCAGAGGGGATGGACAGGCCAATCACCGAGAATGAAATTAAGTTAGCATTAACAAACTCAGCCTCAGGTAAAAGCCCAGGCCCAGATGGCTTTACGGTAATGTACTACAAAAAATGTAAAGAGATACTACTACCAAGGCTATGTAAGTACTTCAACGGCCTTGGGAAGGGGTACAAATTAAGTAAGGAGGCCTCAGAAGCAATTATCACTGTCATCCCGAAGGAAGGCAAAGACCTGAAAGGATGCCCGGGGTACCGGCCAATATCCTTGCTAAACACGGATATAAAACTGTTCGCAAGGATCTTGGCCGGGAGAGTTAAGCAGGAAATGAATAAATTGGTGCATCCAGACCAGACGGGGTTCATCCAGGGGCGAGAGGGGAGAGACAATGGCGTCAGAACACTTTTGATTATCCGGAAAATGAGGACAATGGGGTCCCCAGGTCTACTCCTGTCAATAGACGCAGAAAAAGCGTTCGACAGGGTAGACTGGGGACTCATGCTATCTACTTTAAAGGAAATGGGGTTTGGCCAGGGGATGATGAATTGGGTGGCTGCCCTTTATCAGTCCCCTATGGCCAAAATTAAAATAAACGGCAGCTTCTCGCAAACATTCCAAATGAAAAATGGAACACGGCAGGGGTGTCCATTGTCCCCACTGCTGTTTGTGTTGTCAATGGAACCCCTACTAGCCAAGATTCGTATTAGCCAAAAAATAAAAGGGATCATAATAGGAGAGGAGGAACACAAACTTGCAGCTTTTGCAGACGACGTCCTCTTCTATCTAACCGAACCCAAAACATCAATTCCAAACTTATTAAGCCTTTGCTACGAATATGGAGAAATTTCTAATTTTAAATTAAATATCACCAAAACGAAGATCATGAGCATAAATGTTAGTAAGATAGAAGAAAAATCCCTGAAAAAAAACCATCGTTTCGACTGGGTCAGTGAACTTAAATACCTCGGGATTACGTTAGCCAAATCAATTAAAAAAATGTACGAGATAAATTTTATCCCATTGCTAAACGAAATTAAGAAAGAGACAAAAAGGGTGGAAAATAGAGCAATATCATGGATAGGACGAATCAATTATTGCAAAATGGTCATTATGCCAAAGGTCCTATATAAATTCCAGATGATCCCCATAGCCCTTCCGAGAACTCTACTCTCAGCCCTTAATAAATTAATTATGAACTTTATATGGAAGAATAAGAAACATAGGATATCTTCTCAAACATTAATGCAACCAAAAAAAAAGGGAGGACTCGCCGTTCCGGATGTTAAGAGTTATTACGATGCGGTTATATTGACAAGGGTGGTGGAGTGGGCCAGACTCAATAAAGAAAAAAGATGGGTAAGTTTAGAAAATGAATTATCACAGGCAAGGTTAGATAAGATAATTTGGAACCCCCCCAAATTTAGGACACTGGATATAAACCTACACGAGATAACAAAAAAGGCACTGAAAACATGGGATATAGTATATAAAAAAATTGAGAAAGAATATAACTCACCTCTCATAGCACTGAAAAACAACAATTTTTTTGCACCGGGTAAGATACAAGTAGGGGGGCATTGGATTAAAAAAGACACGGCACAATTAAGAGACATAATGAGTGAGGGTCACATTAGAACACTGCAGGAGTTAAAACTTAATAAAAATTTAATGGAAATCAATGAGTGGAGGTATCAGCAGCTTAACCATTTTATCCAAGGTCTCCCCCACCCTTTGAGGTCAGGAGACCAGCTGTCAGACTTGGAAAAAATCTGCACCACGGAAAGATCCAAAGGTATTGTTTCAAAACTTTATAGGATCCTAATGAAGATGGGGGAGCCGGGTATACCCCCATTCATTGAAAAATGGGAAAGGGAATTGGGCACAAAGCGGGATAGGACTAAAATAGAGAGAATGTTGACTCTGACCCACTCCTCCGCGGTGGATAGCCGCACGGCGGAAATGTGCTTTAAATGCATTGCCGGTTGGTATATGACGCCGGATAAATTAAAACAATTTAAAGAGGGGCAGACAGGGAACTGCTGGAGGGGGTGTAGTACACTAGGAAATATGGCACACCTTTGGTGGGGATGCCCTAAGATAAAAGAGTACTGGGAAAAAATATTGGGATGCGTTGAGGAGATCACAAAGGAAAAGATAAAGATGGATCCATGGGTTGTTTTACTTCATGGGGGAGAAGAAGGTATAAAAAGGTATAGGGAATCACTGATACCGCACCTCCTAAACGCCGCCAAGAGATTAATCCCTAGAAGGTGGCAAGACCCAGACCCCCCTCTGATTTGGGAATGGATCGACGCAGTCGAAGAAACATACAAAATGGAAGAACTGAAAGAGGGTTTAGAGGGCAATAATATTTTATTAAGTACAAAATGGGAAAACTGGAGGATCTTCAAGAAAACGTGGAGCTACGCACAAAAGCTAAGATAAGAATTTTAAACGCTCTTCTAGAAGAATATTAGAAAGATCTACAGGTCTGAAGAAAATGCCTAAGGTGAGACAGGGGAGGGGGGGGGGGAGGGTAGAGGCAAGGGGGGGTAAAAATTTGAAATGGCCAACCTTTGGGTATTTTTATGTGCTCTTTTGCAAGAGGGACATATATGGGTTTATATGGGTTTATTGTATATGCGCATGTTACAATAGCATATGTATAATAATAAAAAAAAAAAAAAAATAAATAAAAAAAAATCAAAAGGAAACAAGTAAATAAATAAACAATACATTAATTAAAAAAAAAAAAAAAAAAAAAAAAAAAGAGAAACCCTTATAAAGAAAAGCGACACTAATGATGCAAAACCAAATTAGAGATGCAATGGGCTGGTACGTAGAACATGAGCATGTATCCGCACTCTATGAGGTGGAGTCTGAAGTGAAAAAAAAAAAAAAAAAAAAATTGTGCATGGGGAAAAAAATCCATGAAAAATCTATCAATAACCTTAACCTGTGAAATAGAGAAAGTGGGGGAGGTGAGGATTATAGCAGTGCCAAAGAACAAGTATAACAGATATTTTAGTTGCTTTTAAACAAGACATGCAATTTATTTTTGATTTACCACTTAAGACCCGGACCATTATGCAGGTAAAGGACCTGGCCAGTTTTTGCGATTCGGCACGTGTCGCTTTAACTGACAATTGCGCGGTCGTGCGATGTGGCTCCCAAACAAAATTGGCGTCCTTTTTTTCCCCACAAATAGAGCTTTCTTTTGGTGGTATTTGATCACCTCTGCGGTTTTTATTTTTTGCGCTATAAACAAAAATAGAGCGACAATTTTGAAAACAAAAACTATTTTTTACTTTTTGCTATAATAAATACCCTCAAAAAAGAAAAAAACATTTTTTTTCCTCAGTTTAGGCCGATACGTATTCTTTTACATATTTTTGGTAAAAAAAAAATCGCAATAAGCGTTTAACGATTGGTTTGCAAAAAGTTGATAACGTTTACAAAATAGGAGATAATTTTATGGCATTTTTATTAATAATTTTTTTTTTTTTTTTTACTACTAATGGCGGCGATCAGCGTTTTTTTTTTTTCTTTTTTCATGACTGCGACATGGTGGACACATCGGACAATTTTGACACATTTTTGGGACCCTTGTAATTTCACAGCAAAAAATGCTATAAAAATGCATTGTTTACTGTGAAAATGCCAATTGCAGTTTAGGAGTTTACCACTAGGGGGCGCTAAAGGGGTTATGTATGACCTCATGTGTTTCTAACTGTAGGGGGGCGGGGCTGGACGCGTGACATCACTGATCGCCTTTCCTTATATCAGGGAACAGACTATCAGTGACATTGCCACTGTGAAGAACGGGGAAGGTGTGTTTACACACACCTCTCCCCGTTCTTCAGCTCCTGTGACCCATCATGGGACTCCAGCGGCGATCTGGTCCCACGGCCGGGGAGCTTTGGACCGGGTCGCGGGCGCGCGCCACCAACGGCTGGGCACTTAAAGGGGACGTACAGGTACGTGCCTGCGCCCAGCCATTCTGCTGACATAAATGTGCAGAAGGTGGTCCTTAAGTGGTTAAACAAGTACTTGTAATGTTATTGATCAATGCAATAATCAAAATGGATAGTTTAGTTGTACAGTAGTGAGTCAACTCAACTATCTATTTTGATTATTGCATTGGTCAATAACATTACAAGTACTTGTTTAATCTACAATAAATGATATGTCTTTTTTAAAAGCAACTAAAATATCTTTCTGTTCTACTTGTTATTTGGCACCGCTATAATCCCCACTTCCCCCACTTTATCCATTACCCAGGGATGAGGTGCCGTATCTGTTAGAGGAACACCTTAGCCACTACTACATTTTTCTATTAACATGAAATCTGGTATGAATAACTAGACTGTAATCTCCTGGTGTGAATAACATGAAATGTAACTTCAATCAGCCATCTCAGATACAACAGTTGACGGGATGGGCACGGGAAGAAAGAGAGGACCCGAAAAGAAATATTGTAATTGGGACTGCTCCCTCATTAAAGGCAGCCTCCCATCTTGAGATGGGCTTGCCCAGTATGCCACAGACAGCACCCACAGGAATCCTCCTTATAAAGGTATGGGGGGAACTACGGAAGACTTTGGGGACAGATGGGGTGTTACCATTCACTCCAATATGGAACAATCCTAGATATGTAGAACTGCAGGATCTAGTAGGCTTTACTTCCTGGAAAAAGAGGGGAGTTTGGTTCTTTTCTCAGCTGTACGAGGGAGAGGCACTGAAAACGTACGAACAGCTGTGCAGAGAATACCAATTAGCCCCACTGGGCTTCTATCAGTAGCTCCAGCTCCGGCATGCTCTACAGCAGGGGTGGGGAACCTTTTTTCTGCCGAGGGCCATTTGGATTTTTGTAACATCATTCGGGGGCCGTACAAAATGATCAACTTAAAAATTAGCGGGGATTAAACGTGTCCCCCCCCCCCCTGCATCACTGGACCCCTCTACATTACACAGCACCCTGCATCACTGGACCCCTTTACATTACACAGCACCTTGCACCTCTGGACCCCTTTACATTACACAGCACCCTGCATCACTGGACCCCTTTACATTACACAGCACCCTGCACCTCTGGACCCCTTTACATTACACAGCACCCTGCATCACTGGACCCCTTTACATTACACAGCACCCTGCATCACTGGACCCCTTTACAGTACACAGCACCCTGCATCACTGGACCCCTTTATATTACACAGCACCCTGCATCACTGTTCCCCTTTACATTACACAGCACCTTGCACATCTGGACCCCTTTACATTACACAGCACCTTGCACCTCTGGACCCCTTTACATTACACAGCACCTTGCACCTCTGGACCCCTTTATATTACACAGCACCCTGCATCACTGGACCCCTTTACATTACACAGCACCCTGTACCTCTGGACCCTTTACATTACACAGCACCCTGCATCACTGGACCCTTTACACTACACAGCACCCTGCATCACTGGACCCCTTTACATTACACAGCACCCTGCACTGTGCAGGACATTAATACATGAGTTACCATGACCATTGACCAGTTCAGGACATTTACCTAGGGTTGCCACCTGTACGGGATTGACCCGGACAGTACGGGGTTTGAATCATGTTTCCGGGTCTCCTTCCGCCTTCTACCCGGACACATGATTTAAACTGTACTGTGGCTTAGCTGATGGAGGAACACTAGTAGTTAAAGTTGGTAGGGGAATGTTCTTATCCTTATACAGCAGTTCGGACAATTTAATCTGAGCCCCAATGTCCTCTTCTATACAGATACACTGAGTAATGTAATTGCCGGGATCAGCAGCACAAGGATTACTCTGCAGGGACTATTTGATGGTTTTCGGGCTCAGGCGGAGTAATCCTTGTGCAGAGGTTCTCGGCAATTACATTACTCAGCCAGGGTATCTGTATAGAAGAGGACGTGGGGAGAATAGATTGTCAGGACTCAGAACTGCTGAATAAAGATAAGAACTTTCCCCTAATGACATTGTGATTTTTTTTAAATATGCAGCATGGGGGGAGGGGGTAAATGTCCTGCACTGGTCATGGTAACTCACAGTGCAGGACATTAATACATGAGTTACTATGACCAGTGCAACTGTGTAGGTAGGACATTTACCCCCTCCCCCCACCGACCATGCTGAATATTAAAAAAAATCACAGACAGTCATCACCGTTAATAATCTTC
The DNA here is from genome assembly GCF_905171775.1 of Rana temporaria. Lineage (NCBI taxonomy): Eukaryota > Metazoa > Chordata > Amphibia > Anura > Ranidae > Rana > Rana temporaria. Next base: position 81,922,368 of record NC_053495.1, on the reverse strand, counting down.
AGACTGCATACAGAATGATGCAGTCTGAAGATTATTAACTTTGATGACTGTCTGATTTTTTTAATATGCAGCATAGCGGCGGGGGGAGGGGGGTAAATGTCCTGCACAGTGCACAGAACATTAATACATAAGTTACCATGACCAGTGCAGGACATTTACCCCCCTCCCCCCGCCGCTATGCTGCATATTAAAAAAACTCGCTGTATTTCATGATGCTGTCTGGCTGCCTTACTTGCTGCTGGAAATGGTTCCTCGTCGGTGGCGCTGGCTCGTCCTCTCTATGCTCCTCCCATCAGTGCCATCCCAGCCAGCATGAATGGTGATCCCCGCCCGCCGTGAGTGACGTCACGCCGCCGGGCGGGGTTGTAAACCTAGGGAAGCATCTTAGCTAAAGTGCAATGGCTGGAGGCTGGCGCCGGCTAACAGGGGCGGGCCGCAGGAGCGGAGTTAATGCAATTGGCTGGAGGCTGGCACCGGCTAACAGGGGCGGGCCGCAGGAGCGGAGTAAATGTATTTCTAAACACACGGACAATGAATGAATGATCGCCATGATCATCCATTCATTGTCAGTGTGTTTAGCAATACATTTACTCCGCTCCATAGTGACAATCGGCGGCGGTGTTTTACAATCGCATGGGGGGCCGGATTGAATGATTTCGCGGGCCGCAAGTTCCCCACCCCTGCTCTACAGAAACAACAACAAACACGACCACTGGTGGTGACTTCACCATCACCTTTGATGACGGCGGTATTGCAAGCAGAAGCTCGGAGAGGACTGATAACCAAAATATACGAGGGATTGTTGGCAACAATTCAGAGCCATGCCTCACTTAGAAGCCGCGGGAAGTGGGTGGAAGACATTGGGGAGATAGACTGAGAACAGTGGGAGAGGGCACTTGAATCTGTCCCGGTGGTATCTGTCTCTGCGTCGCACAAATTGTCGCAACTCTTTATCCTACACAGGGCTTGCAGAAGAGCGCCACAACTACATAGATGGGGAAAAAGGGAAACTCCTATGTGCCCAAAGTGTAAAGTTCAGCAGGGGGATTTCATACACCTGATTTGGAGATGCCCAAAGCTCCATAGGTACTGGGAGGAAGTATCAGTGTATTACTAGAGTAGCACAGGTACCAGTTCCATTGGATCCCATAGTATACTTGTTAGGGGCCATTGACCCTGGAGAGTATACAAAAGGAAAGTACTATATGGTAACAAGACTGCTGTACTTGGCAAGAAAACTCATAGCACGTTACTGGATGGCACCGGGGGTCCCTACAGGGAAGCAATGAATTGCATATGTCAACTCCCTCTTGGGTAGAGAACACCTGGCTTACAAAAGAAGGAAAGCAGAGGGTAAATTTGAGGAGATTTGGTATTCCTGGTTGAGAGATGCGAGTGTCGCACCACCAAAACTGGTAATGGATAGATTCTCTATGTAGAGAGCAGAGGATAGGGGGTGGGGGGGGGGAGGGGGTGGGAGATAAAAACCTAGAGACGTACATTGTAATGTTATAGGAATGTAAAAATTCTGTATAATGTATAAATAACTTCGGGGGCGTGGCCTGGACATGGCTGAGTGAAGCTGCTCTCCATCTGAGCTCCCGGCCTGATCCCCAATTTCGAGCCAGAAATCATCTTAAAAACGTCATGAACCCCAATAAACACTACGGGACTAGAGCAGCAACGAAGGGGACCCCTGTTGGAAAAATTTCGGGCGAAATCCAAAAATATTTCAAGACTCTACAGGAGGTTTCCCCCGGAACGGGCCCGCCTGAGCCACGAGGCCCCGCACGTGGAGCCGGAGAGGACACAGTCGCAGCTGCCGGGCCCCAGTGGATCAGACGACTGGTTCACCTTTACCCAGGAACGACCGGAGGACCCACCCCAGGGAGAGATGTCCGCCTCGCAGGTGCAGGAGCCCGCTGGACTAGACCCGGACATAAGGGCCATGCTTCAGGCCTTACCCACCAGACTGGATATTGAGGCCCTGATATTGAAGCTCGAGGAAACGCACAGGAGAGACATACAGGAGGTGCGGGGAGAAGTCTCCACACTTACTGAGCGGGTGACTTCGGGCGAGGAATCGGTGTCCTCCCTGGCAGACCGGGTGGCAGCGTTGGAACAGCCCAGGGACCAGCATCGAGAGGCGGCCATCACTCTTCAGCTCCACCTGGAAGATGTGGAAGACAGGAGCCGCCGCAATAATTTGCGGGTCCGTGGCATACCCGAACCCACGGATGCAGAGGACGTGAGGGCCAGGGTGACCGTGATTTTTCGAGACGTCCTTGGAGACCCGGAGGCGGAGATTGTGCTGGACCAGGCAAACAGAGCAATTGGGCCTAGGCCGACGGACCAGAGCAAGCCGCGAGATATCGTATGCCGCTTGCACCGCTATATGCAAAAAGAAGACATCCTGCGCCGGGCCTGGGACTTGGGTGGCATTGAGGTGGACGGGGCGCAGGTGCGAATCATGCCCGACCTTTCCAGAGCAACCCTGCGCCGGAGGGCGATGCTGCGGCCTGTGCTAGATCTCGCCAGGCAAACAGGCCACACATACCGCTGGGGATACCCGCTGGCGGTTACCTTTCGAAAAGATGCAGACGCCTTCACATTGCAGACCGCATCGGATCTCCCGTCCCTCTTCCGTTTCCTGGGCTCTGAACCGGTACAGGTGCCGGACTGGCTTCAGTTCTTCCCCCGTCAGACCGGAAGTTCGGGCGCAGCAGCTTACAGGGGCCCCTTGATGCCGCGTCCGCAGAGAGGCAGACGGCAACGCAACTCGGCCCGAGAAGAGGCGGCACGTGAGTAGGCCCTGGGCCGCACATCCAGAACTTCCACTCCTGCCCATAAGCCATCCCTGCTTCAGACAATCCCCCTCTGATCTTCGCGATGTCCCCCTCTGCCTTTTGCCACCCTGGGGAGATCACTGTTTGCTGGGCGCCCTGGGGTTCCCGCGGGTCCCCCCCCTCTCCCTTCCCTGATTGCCCCGTTTGTGGCCACCCCGATCTAGGGGCGCTAATGGTGGGGCTAACCTGGGCTGACCCCCGCTTTACCCTGATGTACCGGGGGATTGCCCCCCTCACGCCAGAGAGCTCGGCAGAGCGAGCCCCGTCTTGGAAAGGGACTATAGGCCTCACCGGCGGGTGCCCCCCCTCCCCCCGGGCACTGAACGGTTCCCCTGATAGACCGGCCTGGACACATTTGAGGCCTTGCAGACTGTGAGACTCCCTCTACTGGGGTCCCTCTGAGGGATCGGTCATGGCGGATGGATCACAGGACATGGAGCCCAGGTTTGACTACCTCTTACACCATTGAGGGGACAGGCTTATGATGACTGGCCGGGGGGGGTGGTTTGGGGTTCACTGGGCTGTTTGGAAGGGGGTTTGTTGGGTGGGGTGGGGGTGGGGGGGGACCCGGCCCTCTTCGGGAGAGGGGACGCCTGGCTGTGTCATGGCTCTCCAAGCTATAGTGGACGTTGACGTTTCTTGGGGAACTGTTTTTGGCTACAGGGGGACCCTGATCCTTCCCTTACTGTTGGAGGGGGAGGAATGTTCGACAGTTGATGGGGGGTGGGGGGTGGGGGGAAGGGGCTGAGTGGGTGATCAGCTCCAAGGAGATGGGATCCCTGGCTCTGGACCAGCTGTGCACTTAAGTCTCCCATTTGCACTTCTTTGCACTTCTTTGCACTGTTTTGCATCACCTATCTCACTATGTTTAGAATGTTTTATAGAATGCCAGTTGTATTGCCACTGTTGGTTCTCAGGAGCCTCACACTAGCTTCTTGTGCACTGACTGCCTTAACCTGTCTGGTACAATGAACTGCTCTCTTAACTGCCAGTCCTGTTGTCACTGACTATTGCACTATATACCGATGGTTCATGTTTTGTTTTTGATATTTTACACAGTATGTATATTCTGTCCGGAATGGGTCGGAGAGGACGGGGAGTTCGCGCCCGATCTATGTCCAGCTAATTTCCCCCACCTAGGACCGCACTTGATACACGGGGTATCCCTGGAGAGTACTTATAGCTGTTTTTGGCTATATTAGTTGCACTAATTGGAGGCCCACCTGGAGCCTACCACTTGAACTCTCCTCTTATTTCTTTTTTCTGTTTCTCTGCCCCCCCTCTCTCTTAACACCCGTCCAACTCCTCTCCCCGCCTCCTCTCCACCCCGTCACCCTTACCTGTTGTAAAGGCAACCTGGTACCCCGACCCATACAGCCTCCCCCTCCCCCAGAACCCCCTCCTTACCCCTCCCCCCACCCATCCCCTGCTGCACAGACATGGAGGATCTTACAGTAATCTCGCTTAATGTAAAGGGCCTTAATATGCCCGAAAAGAGACGCATGTTGCTGCAAGACATGCGGCGCATGGGTGCGGATGTGGTCCTCCCACAAGAGACACACTTCAAAGAGTGCAACTTACCGCTGTTAAAAAACAGATTCTTCCCCATTGCACACCACTCACAGTATTCAGAGGCCAAGTCCAGGGGGGTGTCTATCTTGATCTCGGTAAGAGTACCGTGGACACCCTTAGATGTCCTGACAGACCAGGAGGGACGTTTCCTTTTTTTGAAGGGCAAAATAGGTGACAAGACAGTGACCCTCGCAAATCTCTACGCCCCCAATGTTCAATAGGACGTTTTTCTCAAGAGACGACTAAGCCAACTCAGACGCTTCTCAGAGGGGCACCTGATAATAGGAGGGGACTTGAACGTTCCCCCTAATCCCGACCGAAGACACATCCACCGGGAAGTCGGCCCTACTGCGCGACACTATTAAACGTATTGGCGCTTCTCTTCACACTATGCAATTGATAGAGTTCCTGGCGGCTCTTGCACCCTGGAGACAAGGACTACACTTTTTTTTCCAAGCCCCATCAGACGTACTAGAGACTAGACTACTTTTTGTTACCACACGGACAACTGGATGCGATCCAGGGGGTCACTATTGGGTCGATTACGTGGTCGGACCATGCCCCGATCACACTGAAATACGTGATCTTTGACAAAAACAGAGACCAGAAGCCAGTTTGGAGGCTTAATGAGAGCCTGCTACACAATACCGAGATCATGGAGGAAGTGGTGAGTGAATTTTTTTTTTTTCATATTTAAATCTTTTATTTTATTTTTCTTTTATGGTAAGGTTCACAGAAGGTTAACATATCTTATACAATGGATACATAATCATATAGTTCTTATCACTACACACTTATGATGGGCTAGCAAATAAACAGGTGGGGATTCAGAAACTTAAAAAGAATAAACCAAAAGCAGTACCTCCCCGGTCCTCTTGCTCTATTCCCAAGCCCGCCTGCCTTTTATCAGTAACTTCTTTTCCCGTTTCCTAGTACCACTGTATTGACCTCACACTTCTTCCTCCCCTCTGTTCCCTTGTCCAATCCTATACCCCACCTAACCCCCCCTTAAACCTAGAATCAACATAATCCTCAACAAAACAACAACCAACAAAAAAAAAAAAAAAAAGAGAAAACCCCCTCCTCTCCCTCCCCTACCTCGCCGGAGACGGACGGATCCTCCCTTACTTCAACCCTTCGGCCTCTCCCTTTTCACTTCTACCCAAAAAGGAATCTTCTCTCCCCTATCTATTCCACCAGTAATCTCTTCCCCTCTTCCGTACTCATAAACTGATTCCAACCTGTCCAAGTTTCTACATACTGTTCCCTTTTGTTCCGGGCTGAGAGGATCAGGTCTTCTATAGCTCCAGTCTCTCTCACTCTATTGAGCCATCTCGCAATAGAGGGTGATCTACTGTCTCTCCATTGTAATGTTATTCCATTTCTGGCAGTATTTATCATGTGACATATCACCATCTTTTTGTACTCTCGCACTGGGATTTGTGAGCAATGGAGCAGAAAAAAAGCTGGATCCTCCTGAATCTGGTGCTCCGTAAATTTTTGAACAATTCTCTGGACTTCCTTCCAGTAATCTCTTACTTTTGCACAGGACCAAAATATATGCAGCAAAGTTCCCTGCTCCACACCACATCTCCAACAATACTCTGAGTAGCCTTTAGAAAATTTATGTAACCTTACTGGTGTATAATACCATTGGAACAATAATTTATAATTGGATTCCTGTATTCGCGTAGATATTGAGGAGTTTAGTGCTAAGTGAATTATGTGTTTACGTTGAGTCTGTGAGAAATTTCTCCCCAGATCTCTTTCCCATTTCCCCAGTCCCGGCAACTCAAAATCCTCCTGAGGGGAATTCAATAGTCTATACATCTTTGAGCTCACTCTTTGTATTGGTTCCTCCTCGTCGCAGTATTGTTCAAATTTTGTTAGTTGTCGCCGAAAATTAGATGGTTGTCCCAGGGATCTTAAAAAGTTGCTTATTTGAAATGCTTGCCAAAAGGATAACTCATAATTCCCTCCTCTCTTTGTTAGGGCCTCCAATGATGGCCACATACCAGTTTGCAGAAAATGTGATACCTGTACTTTACCCCTTTGTTTTAATTTATTAAAAACTGCTCCTGCTGTACCTGGTATGAAGCCTGGGTTCCCTAATATAGGGAACAGGGGAGAACACTTCGATGAGAATTTTGGATTTTTACATATTTTAGCTGCGATTGACAACGTTGGGCCAATTATGGGATGTTTCTTCATCTTACTTGGCAATAACTTATAACACCAAGGGGCTCTACTTAGTGCTATTGGACAGGTCTGCTGTTCTACCTCAACCCACCTTTTATAGTGTCCGTTTCTACACCAGTCTATCAATCTCGTCAAATGTGCCGCTTGATAATATTTGACAATATCCGGGACTGCCATCCCCCCAAAACACTTGGGTAACCTCATCACCTCTTTCTTAATTCTTGCCTTTTTCCCTGCCCAGATGAATTTCATCAGGAGGGCACTAATTTGCCGTAGGAAGGCCGATGGTATCAATATCGGCAGTGTTTGAAACAGATACGTAATCTTTGGCAAGATGCTCATCTTGACTATATTATTTCTGCCGAACCATGAATGTAATCCATGTTGCCATTTCTCTAGTAGCATTCTTATTGAAGTAAGAAGAGGTGGAAAATTTATTTTAAAAATTTCTTTTATGTTTGCTGGAATCAGGGTACCCAAGTATTTTAGCGCAGTCTTCCACTTAAAACCAAAGTTTTGTTGTATAATTGACTGTTTCTGGGGTGTCATTGACACACTCATTGCTTCAGATTTTGCTTGGTTTATTTTTAGGTTGGAGAGCTCTCCGAATTTAGCGATTTCTTTGACGAGATTGGGAAGAGATACGTGAGGGTTTGATATAGTAAACAGCAAGTCATCTGCAAATGCGGTTATTTTATGCCTTCTCCCCCCTATCTGTATACCCTGTATATCCGGATTTTGGCGTATTTTATTTAATAAGGGCTCCAAAGATAGCACAAATAGTAGCGGTGACAGGGGACATCCCTGGCGCGTTCCGTTTGTGATTTGGAAAGTTTTAGAGAACATCCCGTTAACTCTCACTGAGGCACGTGGGTCTGTATAAACACTTCCTATCCACCTTAACATATTCTCCCCCAGGCCCACGTGTCTCAGTACTGAGAACAGGAAATTCCAGCTCACTCTATCAAAAGCCTTCTCGGCATCAGTATTTAGGAACACGCAAGGGATGTCCCCGTCAGTGGCCTCCTGCACCAGATTAAGAACCCTTATTGTACCATCTCTTGCCTCCCGTGTAGGTACGAATCCGACTTGATCCATATCGACTAGCTCGGGTAACCATACTTGGATCCGTCTTGCTAGTAACTTCGTAAAGAGTTTTAAATCGGAGTTTAACAATGAAATCGGCCTATAGCTGCCGCACTCCGCCGGATCTTTCCCATCTTTGGGAATGACTATAATTTGAGCTAATAATGCGTCCGGCGGGAACCCAGCCGTCTGGCCTACTGCATTGAGAAACTCTGCTAACTGCCCTCTCAGTAGTGTTACAAATTCTTTATAGTATCTTATCGTATAGCCATCCGGTCCCGGGGCTTTCCCTTCCTTCATAGTTTTTAACGTTGCCTCTATTTCTTCTATCGAGATGGGGGTGTCTAAACTGGCCTGAGCTATTGATGGTAACCTAGCTAAGTCCATTGCTGAAAGATATTCTTCTATTTTGGGTGGGGCTACTGGTAGCTGTGCCAAATTATATAGAGAGGAATAATATCTCCCAAACTCCTCCACTATCTCCTTTGGCGTACGTTTTAATTGTCCCTCCTTCCCCTTAATTTGCGGGACATACGTTTGTTGACTTTTCTCTTTCAATTTCCCAGCTAGTAGTTTACTACACTTGTCTCCAAATTCGTAATTTATTTTCCTTCCCCTTTGTATTATTGCTTTGGCCTTATAGCGTAGGATCTCTGTCAACTGCCTTCTCAGGTGGCTCAATTCTCTGCCTGTTTGAGGGGTATGTGTCTTTTTATGTTGTAGTTCTAATTCCTGGATCTCTGTTAGTAAATTTTTAACCTGCTGTTCTCGCTTCCTTTTTAGAATCGATCCATGTCTGATAAGGACCCCCCTGATCACCGCTTTGTGCGCTTCCCACACCATCCCTAGATTACTCCCGGGGGTAGCATTCATTTGGAAATATTCTGTGATTTCCCGAGCAACATCTTCTCTTACTTCCCTATTCTGCAAGAGGCTTTCATTTAGACGCCACCTTCTCTCCTGTGCAAGCCCTATGCCAGATAGTGAGATACGCAGGCTAACTGGGGCATGATCCGACCATGTAATACTACCAATGGACACCTCCTTCACAGAGGAGATCAGATAGTGAGGTATCATGAAGAGATCTATCCTGGAGTACACCTGGTGGGGATTGGAGAAAAAGGTGTAGTCCCTCTCTTCCCCATGTAACATCCTCCATGCATCCACCAGCTGGATTTCGTACAGTCTACGTAGGACCTCTCGTCTGACCCCCTCTGTGATAGACGAAGTTCCCCTTGAGGTATCTATCTTTGGATTCAGGGGGATATTAAAATCCCCCCCCAAAATCAATTTGCCTTCTGAAAACTCCATCAATTCTTTGAGAGTCTTCCTCATAAAGGTATCTTGATGTACATTAGGCACATACACTGTAGCTAAAGTCACTTTTGTTTCTCCTATCTTCCCTTTTAAAAAAAGGTATCTCCCTTTTGGGTCTCGATAGCAATTTTCTAATGTCCATGGGATCCTATTAGAAATCAAAATAGAGACCCCCTTGGATTTTGCTTCCTGGTTCCCTGCGTGGTAGGCCGAAGGGAAGAACCTATTTTGCAATAGTGGGAGCCCCCCCGTCCTAAAGTGAGTCTCCTGTATGTAGGCAATATCTGTCTCTGAATGTCGCAAATCGTTCAGCAACATCCTGCGTTTTTCTGGGACATTAAGTCCCTTTGCGTTCAGGGAGGTTATTTTTAATCCCTCCATCTCCGACGTTGAGGGGAAGGGAGAGAAAGTGGAAACGAAGAATGAGAGAGAAAAAAAAAAAAAAAAAAAAGGGGGAGAGAACCCCCCCCCAAAAAAATACCAACCCCTCCCCCCCCAAAGAAAAAAAAAAAAAAAAAGAAAAGAAAAACACAAACACAAAAAAAAAAAAAAAAAAAAAAAAAACCCTAAAAAAAAAAAAAATCCCCTAATAACTCGACAACCAACCCCTACTTGGCCGCACAAGTCAGTAAAGCTTCTTGCTTTATACACTCAATTCCCAACCTATAATTGAGTGTTGGCCTATTGAGGGGTTAGGGTAGAGAGCAGCTGAGTCAGAGCGGACTCTCCGTCCGTAGCCCACCTATTTATATATATATATAAACAATTTAATAGCATTATTCATTCTGTCCCATCAAACAACAAACAAAAAAAAAAAAAAAAAAAAAAAAGAAAACCCCCTCAGGGGGAAAAGTCCCAATATCTTCATTAAATCATACGCCTCCTTTTCCTCTCGTCTCCCCTAATTTCCCCTCCCCCTCTCCTCCTTCCCCCCTCTCATCACCCTCCGCCCCCCTCCCCCTCTCCTCCTCCCCCTCCTCTCTCCACCTGCCTCTCATATCTCTCATTACCCATATTTCTTAACCATCCTCTGAGTACTATTCCTGTGACTCCATCTCCTCACAGTGTAAAAAAAAAAAAAAAAAAAAAAAGGGCTATCTTACCATTTACATTTAGCCAGTTAGAGGGGTCCCCCCTAATCCCCCATGTGACCTAATTATTTCCAGTGTCCGTGTTCAAATAACATCACAATCCCCTACTCCTCCCTCCCCTCATCTATCTATCTATCGTGTACCTCCCCCCTCGCTCTTACCAGCTAGGTGGGGGGGTCTCCTCTACGCCCTTTAGTACCCACTTGTGTCCAGTGTCCTGTGATAGTGTACAATAACATCATTGCCCCCCTCCCACCCTCCCCCAATAGTATATCTCCCCCCTCCCACCTACCAGACCCCCCACCCCTCCCTACCCTCCCATTTCGAGGTAAATCTCCCAATAGGGACATATTCCCATTTCTTATCCCCAAATCTCAACCAAACCAAAAAAGAAAAAAAAAGGGGTGATTCATAATGTGCTGTGATTTATCCCTTAGTGGCCTACCCCCGCCCTCCCCCTACCAATTATTAGAATTATTAATATTATTACTATATCATTGTACCAACTCATTCCTATCTTCCCCCCCTCCCCCCTCCCCCAACCCCTACAACTAGCCAATATCCAATGTAATAATCACCCAACATTTAAAGTCCATTCAATTACATTATATCATATATCATAGTTTTGGTCACATCTTAAAGCGGTGGTTAACCCTCCCCAACAACAGTACAGCACTACATTCGGCACAGCAGCGCGAGCCACAGCATGCCCGACCGCATCCCCCTACCCCCGCACCCACAGCGCCACCGCACATCCAGGACTCCGACTCCCGCGGGGAATCGGCGTGCCCATGGAGAGGGTGGGTGACCGCCGGCCGGCCCCGGCACGCCACGCCCCCCGAAGACAGCCGGAGCAGGCCCACGGCGCCCGCGCACAGGCTATGCACAGGCGCCGCGAAGAGCCAAGCCCACCCCGGCCATCCCCGGAGAGGCGCGATGCAACACGGCCGGCCGCCAACCCCCACCGGAACGCCCACCCCCCGGAACCCCCAATGCACAACAGCACAGCGAGCACCGGGACAAAAAAAAACAGACAGGCATACCGTAGCCCGCTCCACCACGCCGAACCCAACGCAAAAAAAAGGGAAAAAATAAAAAAATAAAAAAAAAATAATAATAATTTCTTCTTTTTTATATAGGGTGAACCCCCGCTTCAATCATATTTTTATCAGTTACACCTTTTCCCCTTTATGAGAGAGAGAAAAAAAAAGGAAAAAAAGGGTAGGAGGCTGGGGGAGGGAGGGGTAGCGTAAATTAAATCCTCACATACATTATTTCACTAGGAAAAAGGAGAGGGGGAAGGGCACAAGAGGAAAAAAAAAAAAAAAAAAAACCCTATTACCATAATTTAAAAAAAAGCTCTAAAACAGATTAATCATTGATAATCAGTTGATAGCAATGACTAAATAGCTCATTTTCTAGGGCTTTCCTAAGGGGGAAAAAACGAGAGGGGGAAAATCAAGACTTTTTATATCTCATATCATCGCAGCCGGGAGGAATAATAAATAAAAAAAAAAAAAAAATTATTTATCTGTGGGGCTGTAAATTTCCCTTCAAAATAAAAATAAAAATTACGCTACAGGATATATAACATTATATTGAAGTTCCTTTGCATATGCCGTTCAAAAAAAAAAAAAAACACAAACTCCAGTATATTTCTTTAAATGTTAATTTTCCTGCAGGGACTTCAGTTCATATGTTGTTGTCTATTTATGATTTTATTTACGAGCGTTCAGAAATTCGCATATGCCCAGTGTTCCTCAAGTTTTTAATTGGGAGTCGCCAATTCTGGACTGTAAAAGGCTCTACTTTCAGGAAAGAAAAAAACCCTGGAAGGTCATTATACGTTTGTAGTATATACGTAGCTGCATCCTTCCTTATAGCCACTGCAATGGGGTACCTCCATCGATATGTCCCCCCTTCCTTTCGCACACAATCCAGAACAGGCCGCAACATTGCCCTACGCTGTAATGTGGCACGAGACAGGTCAGGCAAAATTTTCACTGATCCCCCCTCAAAATTAATCGTGCCCATGTCCCACGCTTTCCTAAGCAAAGCTTCTTTATGTGCATATCTATGCAATCGGCATATAATGTCCCGGGGTCTCTGGGGGTCCACTGATTTGGGACCCAAGGCTCTATGAACTCTGTCCAGGTCCAAATTTAATGGGATTTTACCCTCTAAAATCAATTGAAAAATACTCATTGCCTTTTCTTGCAAATTTTCTTGTTCATTAACTTCAGGTACCCCCCTAATTCTTAAATTACAGCGACGGCTGCGGTCCCCAAGCTCTTCTATCTGCAACTGCATCTCCAAAGCCATTTCTGTATGTTCTTCTCTTTCCTTCTCTAGTTTCCCAATCCTTTCCTCCAGTTTTGAGACTTTCACCTCTCCTGCCTCCACTCGCTTAGATACCTCCTGTATCTCTACATATATTTGTTGTACGTCAGCATGATGTGCCTCTTCAATTTTAGCAATGAGAGCTTCTATGTCATTTTTAGTAGGCAGTGCCTCTAAGTCCACTCTTGTGGGAAGAGCCTGTATCAAAGCCCTCAGATCCTGCTCCATCTCTTGTAGGAATGCTGGACTCCTTAATGCCTCACTCTGCTTCTCTCCTATGACACTGAGTTCCAGGCTTCCTCCCACAGCACTCACCGCTCCACGCTGGTCTGCTGGGCTCTTCAGTACAGCTGTCTCACTTAGTGTACTGTCACTCACCACTCCAAGCTGGTCTGCTGGGCTCTTTGGTACCACGGTCTCACCTCGTGTACTGTCACCTCTCCCCTTGGTACTCACTGCCCCACGCTGGTCTGCTGGACCTTTTGATGCAGCGAGCTCTCCTCGAACACTGCCGCTCTGCTCCAGAGGCTGATCTGCTGAGTTCTCTGCAGCGTCTGCACACTCACTTCTCACACTGCAGGTCAGCTCCGGGCTCTCCCCTGCAACACTCTCCTCTCTCAATAGTTCCACCTGAGCGTCTGTGGAGGAATCTGATTCCTGCTTGTTTGTCTTTGTAAAATAATCCTCAATAGCAGGCTGCACTCCGTTGTGCCCCCCCGCCTTGCGGGATGTACGTGTCTGGCGTGTCTGAAGCTGTTTAACACGCTGATTAGCTGTTCTCATGCCGAACGCCTTGATGTTTAGAGAGGCAGACAGTATGCAAACAAACACAGCAAAACAGACGTGCAGATAAGCTCAAATAAGTTCAGGGAGATAGAGGGCTTTACAACTCCTTACAACGCTTCTTACAGCACTATCAAATTACGGTCATCAGGTGAGCTCAGTGGGGTGGACGGAGCTCCTACTCAGCACGTCCTCACTCAGCCATCTCTCCAGCCACTCCCCTTCCCAAGTGGTGAGTGAATTGGGGCATTACTTCTCCACTAATGGCACACCGGACAGTGACATTGGAATAGTGTGGGAAGCTCATAAGGCGGTAATCCGGGGAATATTTATAAAACACGGGGCACGGCTAAAAAAGGAACGCTCGACACAATTAAATTTGCTCCTTGCCAAATTGCAAATGCTGGAAACTACGCATAAAGCAACACCGGACAAACAGACAGGCGCGGAACTTGACATCGTCCGCGCACAGATATCGGATCTTTTACATTTTTTTTTCAAAATTCTTTATTTACTCACACCAAAGAGCATGTCCACGTAGATCACATTAACAGCATATAAACAGTAACATTTTCAGACGTTTAAGAGTATACCAGTACAGTGTGGCAGGGTAGTGAGTATGACCTAGTCCGTGGTCCGTCTGTTCCGTACTCGTGGCATCGGGCTCACCATCTTTCCTCGTGATAACCCTGCTCCTAGGGAGCTTCCAGCAACGGAGTGCGGTGTGAAGTCAAGGATCCGCGGACACGCCCTCTCTTTTCCATTATCGGGAGAGCAGAAAACAGGGAGAGAATGGAGCGGCAGGGAGTAACCCCTCCCGCCACCCATCCAAAGATTAGAGAAAAGTTGTCGCCTCGGGAGCCGGGTTCCCGACAGCATCATGGAAGGAAGGGAAGAGAAAGAGAAAAGAGAGAGAGGGGGGGGGGGGAAGTGAAGGGATTTGCCCACGGGCATGGAGCATGTCAGCCATCCGGCCTGTCAACGTTCCGCCGAGTATCCAAGCCAACTCCCCCCTGAAGAGGGGGGGAGCCGTGTCAAGGAATCTAGGTCTGTCCCCTAAGTGCTTGTCCTTCATCTGAGTAGGTGAACACATTCCATAGCTGCCAAGTCTTTTTATATGACTCCTGTCTATCCTGATCTGTGAGGATAAGATCCTCCATTCTATTGATATCATCTACCCTCCGGAGCCACATCGTCACCGTCGGTGGGTGTGGAGATTTCCAACAGGCTGGAATGCATGCCTTGGCTGCGTCTAGAAGGTGTCGGATAACCGATTTCTTGTATACGCGTGTAGGATATGTGTTAGCGTGTAGCAAGAGGTATGCTGGGTCATCAGGGATCTGGCGTTCAGTAAATTTCTGTGATATTCTCCTGACCTCCGCCCAGAAGGGCTTCAGCAGTGGGCATGACCAGAAAATGTGGGTCAGTGTACCTACGTCCCCCTGGCAGCGCCAGCATGTCTCTGAGGTAGACCTGAAGAGTTTGTGAAGCAAAGCCGGGGTGCGGTACCACCTAGTCAGGATTTTGTAGTTTGTTTCCTGTATTTTGGTACAGATAGAGGATTTGTGTGTGAAAGTCAGAATCTGCTGTCTCACCTTGGTCGAAAACGTGCATTGGAGTTCCTGTTCCCATTTCGTGATACAGGGGAGTTGATATCCCTCTTGCGGTGTTACTAGTATGTTGTGTAAGATGGATAGCGCGTGGGGTAATGTGCCCGTCTCCGAGCATATCTCCTCTATTGGTGTGAGAGGTAGGGTCCCTGTCTGTGGGGGTCTCATGGTATGTAGGAAGTGGCTCAGCTGGTTTGCCCTCATAAAGTCTAGTTGGAATCCCCCTCCCTGATCCGTTAGTTCTGCTGGTGTCCTCCAGCGTCCTGCTATGCTAAAGTGGGAGACCTGACACACACCCGACTCTCTTAGCGCTCGGAACCTACCGTCTCGTAGCCCTGGTTCAAAATTCGGGTTACCTAGCACTGGTCTTAGGGACGAATTCGCCGGCGGTGACCCCAGTTGAGTAAGCAGCTTCTCGCAGATACTGGTCGTGGCACCTATCAGCGGGTGAGATCGTAGAGGTTTGGGCAGCCCCGTAACACACCACGGGGCTCTCCGCAAGGGGATGTCGCTTTGAGCTTGCTCTATGTGGGGCCATAGTTTAGTGTTCCCGTGTCTACACCAGTCCACTAGTCTGTTTAAGTGTGCCGCGTGGTAGTACGTGCGGATATTGGGCATAGCCAATCCACCATATGCCTTGGGTAGGGACAACACTGTTTTGTGAATCCTGGGATGTTTCCCAGCCCACAGGAAGTTTTTAAACATGGATTGCACCTGTTTGAAGTATTCCGTCGGTATGCGTATAGGCAGGGCTTGAAGGAGGTAGGTGAATTTAGGTAGAATGGACATCTTAAGTATACCGCACCTCCCGAACCAGGAGTGCAGCCCGGTTGTCCATTGGTCTAGCAGCTTCTGAGTGGTTTTCAATAGTGGCGGGAAGTTGAGCTTAAAAAGTTGAGGCAGTGACGGAGGGATACGGGTTCCCAGGTAGCTTATGGCTGTATCCGTCCACTGTAGACTGAAGCCGTGGCGCAGTCGATCTAGGCGGGGGCTCGAGATTCCCACTCCCATTGCTACCGACTTTCCTATATTGATTTTCATATTGGACAGTCTCCCATAAGTCTCGAACTCTTTCATCAGGCTCGGTAGGGATACCTCAGGGTCAGTCAGTGTGAACATTAGGTCGTCTGCATAGGCAGACACTTTATATTCTCCCTCTCCCACCTTGACCCCTGATATGTCCGTGTTCAGTCTCACATGTCTCAGGAATGGCTCGAGGGTCAACGCAAATAATAGTGGCGACAGGGGACATCCCTGTCTCGTTCCGTTCCTAATCTGGAAGGACTCTGACACCACCCCGTTGGCCCTGACCCGCGCCGTCGGTTCTGTGTACATCGCCGAAATCCAGTTCATCATCCTATGTCCCAGGCCGATGTGTCTTAGAGTGTCAAACATGAATCGCCAGTTAACACGATCGAACGCCTTTTCGGCGTCCGTACTCACCAAGACGCATGGCGTCTTTGAGGTGTTCACTGCGTGCAATAGATTGAGGACTTTGACAGTGTTGTCCCTAGCTTCCCTAGTAGGAACAAATCCCACTTGGTCCAGGTGGATAAGGCTCGTCAGGTGTTGTTGGATTCTAGTCGCCACGATTTTGGTAAGGAGTTTAAGGTCCACATTAAGGAGCGAGATAGGGCGGTAGCTACCGCACTGACTGGGGTCTTTCCCTTCTTTAGGGATGATAGCTATCTGCGCCTGTAGGGTGGATACATGTAGCCTCCCCCCTAGGCCTAGACCGTTAAATAACTCAACCAGATGCGTGCCCAGGGTAGGGAGCAATGCTTTGTAGTACGCCACTGTCAGGCCGTCAGGGCCCGGAGCCTTGCCTGGTTTGGTGTTACCAAGGGCGGCTTGAAGCTCCTGCAGGGTAATGGGTTCCTCTAATACCTCTCTGGCTTCGACTGGGAGTGTTGGCATGGTTGAAGTGGTCAAATAGTCTCGGGAAGGGTCTCCGTCGGGGTTCCGAGTCGCTGAGGGTATATTATATAACGTGTCATAGAAGTCCCTGAATTCTCTGGCGATCTCTTGTGGCATCGACACCCTCTGCCCGCCGGCTGTAGCAATGTGGGGTATATATGCTGCACTAGTTTGTGTCCTCAGTGAGCGGGCTAACATCTTCCCACATTTGTCCCCTGACTCATAAACCTTGCGTCTACAGATCTGGATGGTCGCCTTGGCCTTGTACGTAAGGACGTCCGTCACCTGTCGTCGTACTGTGTCCAGGTCCAAGCCCAGTTGTTTCGTCGGTGATTTTTTGTGTTGCGTCTCTAAGGATGTTAGTTTAGCCATTAATGTTGTTAGTTGTTCTGTCCTAAGTCTTTTCCGTCTGGCCCCGTGCTTAATAAAAATACCGCGGACGACCGCCTTGTGGGCCTCCCAGACCACCTCCGGACTACTGTCTGGGACTGTGTTGGCGGAAAAATAGTGTCCCAATTCTTTAACCACGTCTGCTAGTGTTTCGGGGTCCTGCAAAAGGGATTCGTTTAGCCGCCATGGGTGTCTTCTCTCCGTCTCTCTATCTGTCAGGGCATATACTAATATTACCGGGGCGTGGTCTGACCATGTTATCGAGCCTATCTTAGCCTCTTTGACCGCCATCAGGTTCCTATGATGGACCAAAAAATAGTCTATCCGGGAGTATACCTGGTGGGGTCTAGAGAAAAAGGTAAAATCTTTCTCCCCCGGGTGCAATAGACGCCATGTGTCCACCAGTTGGCATGCATGAAGTGCTGCTTGTATGCGTCCGCGCATTTTCCCCGAGGTGGAGGATGTCCCCGAGGATGTGTCCTCCAAGGGAGATAGTGGAACATTAAAATCGCCCCCTACTATCACCTGCCCGGTGGCAAATCTCGTCAGTCGGTCTAGGTGTTTCGTCAGGAAGGTGTCTTGGTTGTCATTAGGAACGTAGAAGCTCGCCAGGGTAACGCCTGTCGACCCTATCCGTCCTTTTAGAAACAGGAAGCGTCCCCCGGTGTCTCTCTGTATGTCGTCTAGTGTCCAAGGTACACCGGCCGCAATCAGAATAGAGACACCTCGGGATTTTGCCTCGGAGAAGGAGGAGTGGTAAACCGTCGGATAATATCTATTTTTTAAGATTGGAAGCCTGTCTTCCCTGAAGTGCGTCTCCTGTAGCATTACCACGTCTGCTCTCAGGCTGCGCATCTCCTGTAGCAGCATCCTGCGTTTCTCGGGGGTGTTTAGGCCCTTAATGTTCAACGAAACAATTGTCAGTGCCTCCATGCTCGTGGGCGGGCGGGGGGGGGGGAGGGTGTTAAGTGGGGGGGGGGGTTATGGCAGTCAGGGAGGGTCAAGGGAAGGTAGTGGGAGGTGTCCCGGATGAGTCCAGGGATGGAAAAGTTATAGGGTACAGAAAAAGAAGAGAATAGAGAAGATATAGAGTGTAGTAAGAAAGGCCGACACCAGAGAGTGCGGCTGGTAGAGAAATCTAAATTAGCTTAACT